>NC_045690.1:620060-676866 GCF_003331165.1 Xiphophorus hellerii
ATTACTAAATCAGAATACCACAAAGTCTTATATTTCAGCAGAGAGCATCCATCCTCTTTATTCATCAGTTTGAGCCTCTGAGCTCATTAAGGCGTTACTCTGGGAACTAAGAACATCTATTAGAAATCATTTAATGACAGTGCAATAATTATTCTTAGCCAAACTAAATGATAACATTTACCTGTAGCATGCTAAGAGTTTTACTCTATGCATAAATTGTTGATAATGTGATTCTATGAATATGATTTATTTTATCATTTTAGAGTTGAAGGAAAATTTCCATGTTGATAGACTAAATAGTTTCTTCTTATGTTTCCCTATATAATTATAATTATTCATCCGGTGAGGCGGGAGGAGGAGCAGAGCCAGGAGGGAAAGCCAGGTTTACCGGTACCAGACGGACAAACGGGTCCGACCGACCCGGTTCGGTTCTGATTCGCTTCCTCGGAGGAGCTGAAACAAACCCGTTACGTGATCCTCCTCCTGGATTGTTTTTTTTTTTTTTTTTTCATTAATTTGATTGGCACACAGCGGACGGGAGTCGGGGTTTGTGGTTGCCGTGGCAACGGCCTGCTCTTTGTTAAAAGGCTACGTTGCTGGCATCTCATGTGTCTGAGCTGCGATCGATAATAAACCCGTCCAGAACCAGCAGAACCTCCACACCACTCAGCTTGCAGAGAGGAGGAAGAGGATGATGAAGATGATGATGTGGCAACAGGAGGAAGGAGAGATTAGATGGAGATAGGAGGAGGAAGAGGAGCGCTGCTCCTTCTGCCTCATCCGGGATCTTTTCTCTGTCACTCACTGATATCAAAGTAAGGTGTGTGTGTGTGTGTGTGTTTTTCTCTCTGTCTCTTTCTCTCCCCCTCTCTCCCTCTCTTTTTCTTTCTTTCTCTCTCTCTCTCTGTTCGGCTTCTCCTCCATCAGGATTCCGGTTCGGTTCCGTTCTCCTCGCGGCTCTAATTGGTACCGATGTCCGCCAGCTGAATGCAGATTTTGCGGCTGTTGAGGCGGTTCTGATCAGCCCAACAACCTGTGGCTGCTCGGAGGTTTTCCGGCTCCAGAACCGAACCCGAATCCCGAACCCGGCTCCTCCTCACATCTGGTTTAAGAGCCGCAAATTGACAATAAGCTTCCAGCTTTAAGGACTGAAGCTCCTGTTAATCTGCGCGCGCAGCTCGTCATGACAGCCGATCAGTTTAAATGAGTTTATTATGGGATGGAGACCTGTTGCTGAATCATGAATCATGCTGAAGGAGAGCAGCTGGTGGCCGTTTCCATCCTGCAACTTCATAGTCAAAGATGAACAGCAGTAATTTGAATATTGTTAATTGGGTTCATTTTTCAGTCATATTTTCATTGTTGTTCATTCATCTAGAATGTAAATATTTAGCTCAAATTTTAATTTTAAGAAATCCGCTCCAAACTAAAAATTTTATTTAAAAAAGTATTTAGCTAAATATTTTTTGTTTGAAGGTATACAAAATATTGCTAAATTAATTATTTAGCAATCTAAGTATTTCTTTTAAACTAAAGTTGGTAAAAAAAATATTTAGTTAGCTAAAAAAAAAAGTACTTTATTTAGCAATCTAAACATTTTTGTTTGAAGCTAATAATTAGCAAGTGAAGTATTTAGCTGCAATATATGTAATATTTAGTTCTGAACTAGCTGGTATGCAAATATTTAGCTACCTCAGCGCTAATTGTTTAGCAAATATGCTAATTCACTAACAGATGAACGGATGTTGAGTTTCAAAATAAAAACCGGTAATAATCTAGTGTGTGATCCATTGGGAAACGTCTGTATTGATCTTTAAACAGCTGAACTGTAGGGAGAACAACCACATGTTGGGTCACTTATCAGGTGAATCACGTGATCCAGCGATATGGTTCTGATAAGGGCGATAGGGCGCCATCTTGTGGGGGGCGCTATAGCAGACAATCCTAAAAACTGCTAATTACTTTTAAAAGCACCTAAATATTTAAATAACCATTAAAAACTGCTCTTTGTATTTACTCAGGTTATCTTTGTCTCATATTGGGATTTATTTTATCTATAAAACATGTAAATATGACAGGAAAGAATCTTTAAGGGGTTGAATACTTTTTCACAGCATTTTTTTATAGCAGAACTGGAGAAAATTACAGCGATGTAATTTTTAAAATGTTTCCAGTGATAATTATGGAAACAATGGATGACTTATTTACCCAGAGGTTTGCTGGTAAATCTGCTGCAGGGTTTAATAATAGCAGCAGCTTATTTTAGGTTTGCAACCAAACACACACATTCACACACACACACACATCGAGTTATCCTGCAAAGGGCGTTTAGCCTGGCTGCAGCTAGCAGAGGAACATTTTAATCTCATGAAACATTTCACTCCTTCACTCTCTGCCTCAGTTTCTCCTCTGCAGGCGAAGAGAAAGACGCTGAAAATGGAGGAATGTGTTCAGACTAGGGTTAGAAGAGTTTGGGTTTTTTATTATTATACTTTTATGTCATTAAGATTTTTGTCTAATTCAGTTGGAATTAACAAATTTTTAGTGTTTTCTTGTTTTATTTAGTTAGATATTGCATCAGTTTAGTTTAGATTTGATCAATTTTTCATATTCAGGAAGGCCAGAGTATTGTTTTGTGATTATGTGAACATTGACTGGGTAATGAAAACCCAACAGAAGGAAAATGTATTTAATTTTTGTCCAACAGCCGATCGACTCTGGAGTTTTATCCAAAGATTTTCTGTCGCCATTTTGCAGACTAACGTACATGAAGCAAAATAATTTACCGACATCAAATCACGGTTTGTGTGGGGAAAAAATAAATTTCACATCAGTTTGAAAGGCTGATAAAAACGAATCTTACATCTATAATTTCAGTATGTTTTGGTTATTTTTATAAACGCAGGATATTGTTCCAGTTACGTTTTTCCACATTAATTACTGTTTTTATTTATTTTAGTGAATGAAAATGATTTCTTAATATCAGTTTTAGTTATTTCAACATGTTTTTGTTATTACAGTAACTTTGATGCAGCTGAACTCTGAACCTTCAGAGCCACATAAAGACGGTTACAAAGTCGGCCTTCTGTCACCTGGAGAACGTTTCCAGAACTGAAGAAAAACTCATCCACTTACATTGATTACAACAACAGTAGCTGAGTTTACTTCAAATGTAAAATTGCAAAATTGAAAGTACAAAAAATAAATTCACTGAGTGGAAAAAATGCAGAAAAAACATGTTTTGGATCAAAAGTTTTTCTGCTGGGACGAGTCGAAACAGTTTTCACATCATGAATATTTTCATGTTTACATCGCTGACATGATTTTAATGACTTTAAGCTTCTTCAGATGTGATTTTAATTTTCCTCATTTAATGGAAACATTTCCAGCATTTTATCAGCCTGGCGGGTCACCAGAGTTGTTTAATTGTGAATAGGAGTCTTATACACCACTAACAGTACCAGCTAGGTTTACAGTCTAAATACATTGAACTGGGAATGCACCAGCTGCACCTGTTAGCATCACACGCTATTGTTTCCAAGTCGTGATGAAATGTCGTTCACCTCCATATTTTTGGAACTTCCGACATGTTTTAGCTCAGAAACATGGTGGCCTGCCTCGGCACCGCTAGCAACAGGAGTAGCAAGTTTTCTGGGAGAAACTCTGACTGCAAATGCAAAATAGTTTATTAATTTATTAGAGGAGGACAGACAACGATCTGCAGACTTTTGTTGCTATGGATCAACATATTTGACGTTTATTGATCATTTTCATGATGGAACTGGATAAAGCGTAATGCCTCAGCTGGTGACTGTATGATGTTTTTATGACTTTTTATTTTTATATTTTTATGAAGGAAGGCTCTTTGAACTGCCTTGTTGCTGAAATGTGTGATACCAGTAACCCTGGCTGATAGGGTCATTGATTGATTGACTGACTGGTTTCCTGCTCTGCTTTGTTGCAGGGCTTGTTGGTGATGTTGCTCTGTTTGCCGTGATGGTGGGTAAGAGAGCCATACGGCGCCTCCTGCTGGCCGGCGGCCTGCTGCTGGTCCTGGCCGGCTCCGCCTCTGGCTGCCCCGCGCGGTGCGAGTGCTCCGCCCAGACCAAGTCGGTCAGCTGCCACCGCAAGCGGCTGGCCAGCATCCCGGAGGGCGTCCCCATCGAGACGCGCGCCCTGGACCTCAGCAAGAACAAGCTGCGCCTCATCAACTTCTACAACTTCTCGTCGTTCCTGCAGCTGGAGGACCTGGACCTCAGCGACAACACCATCAGCGTAGCCGAGCCCGGCTGCTTCCACTCCAACGTGGCGCTGCGCTCGCTCAACCTGCGCAGCAACCAGCTCATGCTGGTGGCGAAGGGCGTGCTGGCGGGCCTGACCAACCTCACGCACCTGGACCTGAGTCACAACCGGCTGGTGGTTCTGCTGGACCACGCCTTCCAGGACCTGCACCGCCTGACCTTCCTGGAGGTCAGCAACAACCAGCTGGTGTTCATCTCCCAGCGCGCCTTCACGGGGCTGCTGGGCATCCAGAGTCTGACCCTGGAGCGCTCCAACCTCACCGTGGTTCCCACCGACGCTTTGGCCCACCTGCACAACCTGCTGGAGCTGCGCATGCGCTTTCTGAGCATCAGCTTCCTCAAGCCTTTCTCCTTCAAACGGCTGACTCGCCTGCGCCACCTGGAGGTGGATTCCTGGCCCCTGCTGGAGAGCCTGCCGCCACTGTCGCTGCACGGCCTCAACCTGACCACCCTGTTCATCACCAACACCAACCTGTCTGCCTTTCCTGGAGCGGCGCTGCGCAACCTGCTCTACCTCACGCACCTCAACCTGTCCTACTGCCGCATCCAGCACATCCAGCAGGGGGAGCTGGGCCCTCTGCCGCAGCTGCTGGAGCTCCGCCTCCAGGGGTCGCAGCTGCTCTCCATCGAACCCCTGGCCTTCGCGGGCCTGAAGTCCCTCCAGCTGCTGGATGTGTCCCAGAACCGGCTGGACTCTCTGGAGAGGGCCGTGTTCGCCTCGGCGGACTCCCTGCAGCGGCTCTGCCTGGGCGGCAACCCGCTGGTGTGCGATTGCCGGTTGCTCTGGTTGCTCAGCAGCCACAAGCCGGCTTCGCTGCAGATCCTGGACCTGCAGCCGGAGTGCAGCGCACCACAGCACCTTTTGGGCAAATCCCTACGGGACCTCAAGGAGCCACTGGTGTCAAGGTACATGACCTGCACCAAGCCGCGGGTCGGCCCCAACGCCACACAGCTGCTGATGGCCGACGAGGGCCAGCCAGCGCGGCTGAGCTGCACGGCGGAGGGAGCGCCGCGGCCCTCAGTAGTCTGGATCACGCCGCACAGACGCTACGTCACGGCCAAGAGCAGCGGCCGCGTGGAGGTCCAACCGGACGGCAGCCTGGAGATCAAGGCGGCGGAGCTGCATGACAGCGGCGTGTACCTGTGCATCGCCAGCAACCCGGCGGGCAACGCCAGCCTGTCCGCCTCTCTGGCCGTGAAGAGCCTGGGGACCGGCGACAGGCTCCACTACAGCAACCGCAGCTCCGGCTACCTGACGGAGCCCAACGGCACCTGGGGCAACGGCACGGTGCTGTACAACATGACGGTCCCCATCGACATGAAGACCATCCTGATCTCCGCCGCCATGGGCTGCCTATCCTTCCTGGGCGTGGTGGTGTTCTGCTTCCTGCTGCTGTTCGCCTGGAGCCGGGGCAAAGGGCGACACAAGAACAACTTCGACATCGAGTACGTCCCCCGGAAGTCCAACGGCGGCGGCGCAGACGTGGCAGAGACCAGCGGCCCGCGTCGCGTCAACATGAAGATGATCTGACGGACGCTGCGGCTTCAGCCAGAAAACAAAATGTCTGTTTGTTTTTTTAATGACAAAGTGGATTTGTGACAAACGAAAGTGATGTACTGTTTAGTGGCTGTGGGTCTGACGGTGGTCTAGTGATCAGTGGACTTGTGATATATGATGTTCATAATGTACACTCAATATAAATCTATAACCGACATATCAATATGGGACTGACATCGTGCTGCGAGTGACTCAGTGACGCGATGAGTAACGACGTGGCATCAAGGTGAAGGAGGGACAGACTGCAGCGTCACGACCGAACCGTCCCATCTCAGCTGCAGCCTGAAAGACGTGTGTGTGGGGGGGTGTGTGTGTGTGTGTTTCTTTGTGCATGTGCACGCATTGCCTTTCTCGTGCGGTGGAGCGACTACGCGTTGAGGTCCAAAGTGTTTTTCTTTCTTTCTGGGTTTTTCTACCAGAAGCAGGTGTTTGTATGCAAACGCGCAAATGAATCTACTGACCAAATGCTGCAGAAACTGTAACATAGATCAGCCCCTTGTAGAAAAACTTCTGGTTTTCTAGCCTTGAAAGGCATTTCAGGAAAACGGGTCTGCTGCTCCACTGCACAGAAACAGAGAAACGGAAAGTCATGTCGAATTTTATATCATAATAAATCAAAGGCAGACAAAAAGAGTCGGTGGCAAAGATTTACGGCCGCCGGGCAACTGGACCCTCTGCAGGTTGATCAGACCGTTTAACCTTGGCCAGGGGGTAGTAAGGAGGTCTGGGGGGCAGTAAGGAGGACTGGGGGGCAGTAAAGGGTCAGGGGGCAGTAAGGAGGTCAGGGGGGCAGTAAAGGGTCAGGGGTCAGTAAGGAGGTCTGGGGGCAGTAAGGAGGACTGGGGGCAGTAAGGAGGACTGGGGGGCAGTAAAGGGTCAGGGGGCAGTAAGGAGGTCTGGGGGCAGTAAGGAGGTCTGGGGGCAGTAAGGGGTCTGGGTCTTTCATAAATGGCCGTTTTGAATGTTGTAGTTTCTTGTTCTCCTTTAGTTTGTTCTGATTTTTGTTGACGATGTTTTAAATGTTTACGATAGGGAAAATAAATAATTAACCCTGAAGGGCAACTATTTGTAAAGGGGGGGGCAAGAGGGGCAAAGTGGGGGGTGGAGGGGTATTTGTGTGATCCTGTTGTGATAAAATGTTCCAGGTTGTATAATCGTTTTCATATGACAAATTTATGGGTATATTTTCAAAAGGAAATAAATTCAACCCCAAAGTCTGGAATTACTGTTATTATTTATTAAGGATTTAATAATAACTGATTTTCCCTGCAGACACCAGCTAATGATGCTGAATGTAGATCACCCCACGGTGACCTCTGACCTCTAAACTGCTGCTTCTTTCCTCTTTCTGAGTGTAGACACATTAAAGTTGAAGCCAGCTGAATGGCAGTGGCAGGCTGAGTTGAAGCAGGTCTGTTGACAGAGGGAAACGTCTTGGTGTGTCTGCAGGAGAAAACGCAGCGTTGTGTCAGCAGACCGCCTCACCGCAGACCTCCTCTCCGTCTGCAGACCGCCTCACCGCAGACCTCCTCACCGTCTGCAGACCTCCTCACCGTCTGCAGACCGCCTCACCGTCTGCAGACCGCCTCACCGCAGACCACCTCACCGTCTGCAGACCGCCTCACCGCAGACCGCCTCTCCGTCTGCAGACCCGTGAGTCTGAATGAATCAGTCACTCGGTTGCATGAAATGTAATAAGAACCATCGGCGGATTCGGAATCGGCTCCAGTTTCTCTCACATCGAGTCGCTGTCAGGAACAAACCTCTGGCTGGTTTTATCATCTAAGATAAGATAAGATTTATTTTCATTGTCATCAACAGATTACGAGATTGAGATTTGCTCGACTCGAGTTAAGATGCAGGTTATGTGTATATACATAATATACAAAGATAAAGAAATAAATAGTACAAAAAAATCTAAGGAGAAAAAAATCTAAACACAACAGCTCAGTTTTTCAGTGTCTGATAAACAGCCAGGTTGGATTTAAACTAAAAGTTTTCCTGAACTTTAAAAATGCATCTGGATGATCAGACTGCAGTCTGTGACCTGAGGCTGTTTCTTAAGTCTAGTCACAGATTAACAGCAATAGTTTAACTTAATAGAGAGAATAATCAGAATTTACGTCACATTTTCAAATTTCAATGAAGAAATGAAAAGTGAGCAAAATGAAAAACGATTTTTGAAACTTTCCAGCGTGTCGATGCATCGACTGCAGCTGTTTTAGCTTCCAGATGTCTTTCATCAATCTGCAGTTTCTGCAGCTTCACTTTAAAATGTTTCTTTTTGGTGGGATTTTCTGATCATTTTGTTCAGAAAACCTGAAATCCTGCAGGCAGCTGTCTGGATGGACTTCATTCAGAAATGTAAAAAGGTAGTTTTTACTTTAACTTGTTCTTACTAATCTTAATGCAGATTTCTTAATAATGTAAATGTAGTTGTCTAGTCAAAGCTAATTTTTAGTCAGCTGAAGCTAATTGTATGGTACAACAGCTTGCCATAGCTGGGACTCATTTCCAAATCGTTTAAATGTGTGAAGAAACGCCTGGCAGGAGCAGCTCCGGCCTTGTTCCACTGGCTCTTCTTGGTCTGGGAGGGATGATGCTGCGGGCTGCAGGTCAGCCTGGAGTCAAGCAGAGGAGGCAGGAGGCAGCGCTTCTACCGGATGAAGAGGTCAGAGGTCACAGAGCTAATTAGACAGAGTGAACGACGGGGCATCTCTGGGATAAATTAGCTGAGATAATCCCATGATGCAACAGCTGATTAAAGTTTCATGCTTTTAACTTTTAAACTTGTGTGTAAAATAAAAACTGTTCTGCTCTGCATCATGTTTGGTGCTTCAGTTTAAAAAAACAATGAAAAAGTTTCATTTACATCCAGAAAGAAAAGAGATGAGAGGAAACGAGAATCAGCTGCAGCTGAACGGTTTCAGCTCAGCGGAGCCACTTTGACCATGTGAATCCGTCCAGGTGAAAGAATCGGCGCCGTTACGTAACGCAGAGGAACTCAGAACCACATGCTGCACATTCACCGCTGCCCTCAGATTAATATTAATGCACTGATTCCTGTTCAGATGTGTTCAGGCGCCGCAGGAAGTCACGCTCAACTTCATGTCCAAAACAACAAGATGGAGTCAACCGAAGGCAGGAACTGAAATAAATTAAAATCGTGACGCCATAGAAACCAAGAACAATTACAGACGAGTTTAAAAACCGATGAGGGCCAACAGCAGGCGGCAGCGTTCACATCGGTCCTGGTTAGTCCACTTTAATCCGACTCCAGTCCATTTGCCTATAAACTCTGGTTCTGTTGATGAGGTGTGAACGCTATCCGACCTCTGACCTCTGGTCCTCCAAACCTCGGTCTGGGTTTGGTTTGAATGTGAACGCCAAGGGGACCGGAGACGCTCCAAAAGCAGGAAGTGGACTACAGCGCAGGGCATTCTGGGTAAATACAACCAAAGCTAACGTGCTAGCCTAGCGCTAGCAGGACCAACAGCTCGTGGTCTTTAGCCTAAAGAGAAATCCTCCAAAGGCTAAAGTCTGACCTTCATTTTGTTTCCGTTTGGTGAAGGAATGTTTTGATCCGAACTGAACTGAGTCTTTTCATAGTTCAGTTTATTGCTATCGCTAATGCAATCAGCCTGTTTATAGAACTAAATCAGCTGATATTACACAGTTCAACTGCTGCATGGTGTAACTTTTAGAAATGTTTGCTTCTTTGCAAACATACATAATGTAATATTAATGTTTGATGAAAATATTCATTTTTATCAAATATTAATGAATTATTGACTGAAAACCAACTCCTATATCATGCTGAAAAGTTACCTGTAAGAGAAGTTGGTCATATTTGAAGTGGAAATAAAGCCGCTTTGTGAGTTTTGGTGTTTTAGAAGCATGAAGCAGGCTGCTGCAGGCTGCTGCAGGCTGCTGCAGGCTGCTGCAGCTCTGGACTTTCTGGGCTGCTGCAGCCGCTCTGTCTCTCTGCCGCCTGCTGCTCTGCAGGAGCCGTGATGCTAATGAAGACGAGCTCTGACTCTGTAACCTCTCAGCAGAAACACTCAGCCTGCCAATTGGCTCTTTCTACTTAAAATCCCCAATTAGCTGCATTAATAATTCATGAGGCGTTTGCAACCCGATGGATTGTCTGGAAACGGTTTATTAAGACCTGAATATTTGACACTGGTTTTATAAAGCCTGTTGGTTTCGGGTTTTCACTGCACAGACATTTTGAAGTTATTGTTTTCTCATTCCTGCAGAAAGTCCACTTTCACTTTTTCAGTTTTTATTCAGTCTTTACAAATAAATCCAAAGACAAACAATTTTTGTAACAAAAGTTAAAATTTTTCTCATGTTACAAAATACACAAGAAGGCAAAAGAAAAATATATTTTTCCTTATGTCAACACATCAATAATTTTCAATTATTTGAAAGATGACTGCGGATTTTCCATATTAGTATTTTATCTTTATTTTTATACCTAATGGGTTCTTTAAAATATAATCTATAACTAAATTACCAACTTTTTCTTACCGTTGTTTCAACAACTTCATGTTTTTAAATGCTAAAATGTTTCTTGCTCTCCAAATAGCATCTTTTATGCAATTAACTATCCGCCAGAGAAAGTCATTTTTCTCCCAGTCATCTTTCATTAATCCATTAACAATCATTTCATAAGATAAATCTTCATATAGCCAAGGCAACGTTAAAGTCCATACTTTTTGTGCAAACCAGCATCTCCAGAATAAATGTAGGATGTTTCGTCGTCCCCCATCGGGCCCTCGGGCTCCGTGTCTGATTCCTCCTGCACAGGAAGCCTCTTATAGGGAGGAAATGTTTGATGATCCATTTGCCAAACCAGGTCCTTGTGTACATTCAACAAATATACACGCTTAGATTCGGTTCCATCGGGTCACAATCTGCAGCATTTGAGCCACAAACTGACGGTTTCCTCCAGAATCTTCTGGATTTGTGGTTCTGACAACAAGTCATCCCGGTTCTGATGCAGCAACGCATCCCAGACCATCACGCTGCCACTGCCGTGTCTGAACCCTGGTGCTGGTTTACAGCAGAAACATCAGGTCTAAAACGATCCATGTTTACCCAAAAGCCCCGAAGCTTCAGAGTTTATAAATAATATCCAAAGTCATGATGGTAAAAAAAATCTGATCAAAACAAATCAGTAAATTTTCTCTCTAAAAACCTGAAAAGTTTTTGTTAAATCCTGAGAAATGAAGATACAGTATTTATATTATAGTAAATGTATTTTAACAAAGTCTGATGTTAGTCAGCGTTAAATCCACCATTTAACGTTTCCGTTCTTCTCTCCATAAATTGGGCTGAAAGGTGAAACAGCCTCAGAGGCAGAATCGCCTCCCACTCGTTTCCAGAGGTGAAGACGCACGCAGCGTTAGACGGATCATGGATCAAATGGAAATAGAAACACAGCAGTTTAAAATAACCGCCGTGTGGCAGCGACCGGGAGCTTCTGTCACTTTATGAAGTAAATGATGAGGCTGAAAACGACTGAGGAAGAGTTTGGCAGGCAGAGAAAATAAATCCAGTCAGGATGTGTTTCTCCTTTCTGGATCTTTACTCCGGATTAAATGGAAATAAAGCTGTAAACAATGAAAACATGAAGATATTACAACATTTCTCCTGATCAGCTGAGCTATGCTATAAAATAAATATAAACTGCAAAATAAAATTAGTTCACCTACACTGAGACACCATGAGTTTACGAAGGCTAAGCTAAGATACGCTAAAGATATAGCTAGCTAAAATAATCCAAGTGACGATAATATGAGCTAATTTAAGCTAAACTGAAACACAATAAACTTTGGAAAGCTAAACGATGATACATTAAGGTATAAGCTAAGCTAAATTAAGCAAAAAAAAAGCGATGGTAAATACAATATACCTAGCAATGCTAAGCTTAAATATGCTAAAGTGTTAGCCAAGCTAAGCCAAGTTAAGGAGAGATAAATTAAACTGAAATACAACAAACCTCAGAAGGCTAAGCTACGATATGCTAAGGTATAAACTAAAATATGATAATCTGGGCTAATTTCAGCTAAACTAAGACAATCTGGAATATGATAAACCTTGGAAAGCTAAGCTATGCTAAACTAAGGATTAAGCAAAGATAAAATGAGTTAATTTCAGATAAACTCAGATAAAAAAACATTCAGGCATTAAGGCTAAGCCATGATATGCTAATAAATGAGCTAAGCTAAACTGAACAAAGATAAAATTAGCTAATTTAAGCTCGATAAAGTGAGCTAAACTACGTCACCATTAGAAAAGGTCAGGGGTCAGGGAGATCAAATAAATTGAGATTATTTGTCATCAAGTTTGAATTTAAAAAGATGAACAGAAAAATGTGTAAACATCAGAATCTGAAGAGGGAAAGTCGCAGGTTTCTCCAAAACCAGCAATAACCTGCTGAGTTTTACTCCAGTTCTAAAATCTTCCATAGTTAAAGTAACTGAACTGACCTGAACATGAAGCGGCCATGTTGGATTGGAAATGCAGTGAAAACTTTATAGTTAGCTTGAATTGCTAACAGCAGTTAACCGGTCCGCTTACCATTCGCATTCAAACCAAACCCAAACCGAGGTCTTTAGGACCAGAGGTCAGAGGTCGGTTAGCGTTCACACCGGACTTTGACTAGACAGGTGGGTTGGAGTCGGGCTGAAGTGGACTGGACTGGGCTGGTGGAGAGCTAGCTTAGATTATAGCATTGACCTGCTCATCAAACGTTACACTGCTGCCAGAAAATCACTTCCAGGTTCCTCTGAAAGATTTCTTATGAATCTAAGAAGGGATCAAACTCCAGACTGACACCAAAACGTTGTGGGAGCACCATGAAGGGCAGCAGCACGAAGCATGCCGTGTTTTAGCTTACAGCGTGATTACATGTCTGAAGAGACGGAAAGGAGTAAGGAAGTGGAGAAACTCTGAACACTGAAGAAGAAATCCTTCAGTCTGCCTGACCTCAGAGAGTTTTCTTCAGAGCAGAGTGCGTACGGTATTTATAGCAGTGGGTTGGAGAGGAAAGCCTCAGATTTGTGTCCAAACAGGGCGTGAGAAGAGTCTGGCTGTGAAAACATAAAGTGCTGTTTGCAGTGAAGGACGGCGGCTCTCAGAGTGAAACCACATCAGCAGCGCGGCCGGAGGCTGAACGCTGCGATGCTCACTGACCTTGGAAAGTTGATCTGGTTTTGTTTTGGCGTCGGCCCATTTATCGCCTGGCTGGTTGGGCTGCGGAGCGGCGATGAAGCTCTCGGTTGGTTTGGGGCTGCAGGCGGCTGCAGGGGATGGAGCAGGAATCAGGAGATATGAGAGGAAATGTGGTGTGGATGTTGTTATGTGAGCTGAATGTGATTTTGCTCTGACTGGAGGGGAGCCTGTGGTCACAGACTCAGATTCTGCTTATGAAATATCACAAAAACGTCACAGTGTGTAAAATCCTCACAAACCTTTTACGTGTTTGCTCTCCCTGTGAAGGTATCGGAAATTAATAAGAACAACGACGTTCATCAGTTTCTGTCAGACGGCCTGAAAGTGCAGAATAAATCAGCAGGATGTGAGAGAGCATTCTGCGGGTCGGTACTGACCGACCCGTTTCTGTTTTCTGACAGTCACTGGTCACGTTTTTCTTCCAGAACCTCATCCTGTCTGGGTTTGATCTGACATTATCAGAAACATTTCCATCTTCCAACATCTTCTGTGGCTGAATCAGAAAATGTCTTGAGTTTGAACCGAGACTTCCAGAACTCGTCCTGCTGTTACCTGTTGGTCCAAACTCAGGTTGGGTCAATAATAACGGCCGCTGGGTAAACCAGAGGATCGATCATCTGCTGATCGATCTGCTGCGGCTGATCTAACCGTCCCGCTGGGAGAAGCGCTGTGCACCAGGAGGGAAGGACCGGACCCGGAGGACTGACGACCCGAACGCAGCAGCCGACCTGTTTCTGGGTTCTGGTGAGATCCTGCTGCTGAAGCAAGAAGGTGAGCTGATGAGGACAGACAACCTGGGCTCAGACACCAGGTGAGATTACCGCAACAACTGGAGCAGAACCAGGTGAGCAGCCGGGCCGAGAGTTACCCTAACCCTTAGCCTTTAACCCCTAACCCTTAACCCTAATAGGTGTCATCATGTTACATAATCTGAGAAATCCAGACTCAGAATCACTGATGAGCCTAAAGCCAGCAGCAGGTAGACAGGAAGTGGCGGGTAGACAGGAAGTGGCGGGTAGACAGGAAGTGGAAGGTAGACAGGAAGTGGCAGGTAGACAGGAAGTGGCGGGTAGACAGGAAGTGGCAGGTAGACAGGAAGTGGAAGGTAGACAGGAAGTGGCGGGTAGACAGGTGAGAGGACAGCAGTCTCCACCCACTTGTCACATGATCAACGTTTGTTTCCTCCTGCCTGCTGTTATAGAGCAGCTTTTATCCGAACTGGAGAAAACATGAAGCCGACATTGAAAGGCTGTGTAAACAGGTCAGTTCACCCCGCTGCTTCCCAAAAGGACGGATTTACGGGTAGCACAGATAAACCTGTTGGAACCTTTTGTTCATGTTTCTGGTGCGTCGGGCAGCATACATGCTTTTAAACTGAACTGCACCATCAGGAGATGAAGCCTAAAGGCGAACCCGTCCAGTTCTGTGGCAGTTAAACCCATTTATTTAGATTTTTAGTTATTTATGGTCCGGGAACTGATTCTAAAAGTGACATCATCATGACTCCCGGTGCACCGCGTTGCCTCGACCAGCAGAGGCCGCTGCGCCGCCTGGACGCTGACGTCATGTGACGTACGAGGAAAAGTGAAAACAGCACAACAAACCAGCAGGCAGCTAGCCACCGTTAAACTGGAGGTTATCAGGAGGGGCTGGACCCAGCTGCAGTTCGGCGGTTCGGTTCGGGAAGGACAGGAAAGGTGAGTCAGAACCATGTGATCCGCTTCCTGTTGGCTTGTTGCTATAACTCTCATTTTGACCGTTTTTACGCTCATCAGTACGCAGGTCACGTGTTTAGGATCCATTTAAATTAAAGCTAATTTAAAGGATTAAATCCAAAATGTTCCGCCTCAGCGGACTCATAGTTTCCATCTATAATCTGTGATTTTAATCTGTCGGGATGATGCAGATTATGTCAGCACAGGAACCGAACTGTGTAGAAAAGACTCCGTCTGCTGTGTGTTCGGCTGAATCAGCAGCAGAACCGGGAAGTTCTGCTTTTCTTCATGGACTCTGGTTCCGGCTCAGCTGACTGCAGGGAGTTCTCTCTGCTCACTTTCAGTTCCTCTGGGAGCTGCTTTCATTTCTGTCCCCATCCCAGACCTTCCTCTGACGTCACCAACACCTCCATGAAGCTCCGCCTCCTTGACTCCTCCCACATCGTCTGTCCAACATACTGAGCGTCTCCTCCTTCTGCAGGACTTCCGTCTGGAGGCAAAGATTTTACTGGTTGGGACAAATATGGGCAGAGCTGATAGATGGTGGGACAGAGATCTGTCCCACCATCAGTTTGTCCATCTTTATGTCCATCCATGTTGAAGTCTGAACTCTGACACCTGTCCCAGAGGACGGAGACGTTTGGTCATGTGGACATGTCTTCTGCGTCCAACTGATTTTATAATCTTCATTTTCTGTTAACGCTGTAGCTAAATTAGAGGGAGACGTCTCCGGTCAAATGTCCTCCGGCTGTCCCCCCCAGTCCCCGGCCGTAGCGAAGACAGAGGTAGCGGTGGAGGGAGAGTGCCCCCTGCTGGCCGCCACCTTCGCCTACTGGGACAACATCCTGGGGCCTCGCGTGCGCCACATGTGGGCGCCGCGCGGCGAGCAGCCGATGTCGCTGAGCGACGGCGAGGTCACCTTCCTGGCCAACCACACGCTGAACGGAGAGATCCTGCGCAACGCCGAGTGCGGCGCCGTGGACGTCAAGTTCTTCGTCTTGGCAGAGAAAGGTGTCATCATCGTGTCTCTGATCTTCGACGGCGAGCTAAAGGGCGACAAGAACACGTGCGCCCTGTCCGTCATCCTGCCGCAGACCGAGCTGGCCTTCTACCTGCCGCTGCACGCCGCCTGCGTGGAGCGGCTCACACACGGCATCCGCAAAGGACGCATCTGGATGCAGAAGGTTTGGGGAGAACTTTAGCGTTAGCTGTCTGTAAACACTGTGTTGCTTTAGCGTTAGCTGTCTGTAAACACTGTGTTGCCTTAGCGCTTTAGCGTTAGCTGTCTGTAAACACTGTGTTGCCTTAGCGCTTTAGCGTTAGCTGTCTGTAAACACTGTGTTGCCTTAGCGCTTTAGCATTAGCTGTGTGTAAACACTGTGTTGCCTTAGCGCTTTAGCGTTAGCTGTCTGTAAACACTGTGTTGCTTTAGCGCTTTAGCATTAGCTGTCTGTAAACACTGTGTTGCCTTAGCGCTTTAGCGTTAGCTGTCTGTAAACACTGTGTTGCTTTAGCGTTAGCTGGCAGTAAACACTGTGTTGCTTTAGCGTTAGCTGTCTGTAAACACTGTGTTGCCTTAGCGCTT
This sequence comes from Xiphophorus hellerii, assembly GCF_003331165.1. Taxonomy (NCBI): domain Eukaryota; kingdom Metazoa; phylum Chordata; class Actinopteri; order Cyprinodontiformes; family Poeciliidae; genus Xiphophorus; species Xiphophorus hellerii. Next base: position 636,462 of record NC_045690.1, read on the forward strand.
TAGCGTTAGCTGTCTGTAAACACTGTGTTGCTTTAGCGCTTTAGCATTAGCTGGCAGTAAACACTGTGTTGCTTTAGCGTTAGCTTCCGCTCAGTACCGTGTTTCTCGTCTCTGAGTCGATGTTAAGTTTTTCTCCATTGTCCATAAACCTGGTCAGAACCTGATCAGAACCGGGTTGCTGTGTGAAGCTCATAGTTTCTTGCTCCCTGTAACTTTCAGGGCTACAACATCATCTCAGTGCTGAGCCTGGAGATCGCCCCCATCATGGAGCTGCTGGCCTCCATGAAGTCTCACTGCGTGCCTGAAGAAATAGACGTAAGCTGAGATCTGGTGCTTGGTTTTATTTTCTAGCATTTAAATCAGGTTTTCTCTGATCTGGACGGTTTGTTTCCTGCGGAGCAGATCAGAGACACCGTGCTAAATGATGACGACATCGGGGACAGCTGCCATGAGGGCTTCCTCCACAAGTAAGCCTAATGGAGACAGATGACAAACAATGGTCGTTTAACACCCGTCAGCCACCTGATGATGAGTGATGGCGCTCTCCCAGCTCAGCTTCTCCCCAGAGAAACCGAGACGGAGGAATCGCCCGCCAGTGAGCAGGAGGCCAGCTTTAGAGCCTTAAATGGGCACAGCTGAGAGGATTTGTGGGCTTGGCCTTCTGTGATGATTTAAAAAGTCATTTCAAAGCGTCTTTTAGCTCCAGACTGGGATTAACAGCAGGACAAGACCAAATATGTGACCATAGAAAACCATCCTGAGATGACTTGTTCATCTGCTCCACACATCCAGATCCCCAGACTCACTGACTGCAGTTAGCACTGTAGAATGGCTCATTTGATCAGCAGAGCTAATTGGATACTAACTGGCTCTAATTTTCAAGCATCTGTCTTCCAGAGCCATCAGCTCCCATCTGCAGACGTGCGGCTGCTCCGTCGTGGTCGGAAGCAACCCAGAGAAAGTAAACAAGGTGAGTTTACTGGAACCAACCGCGTGTAAACTCATCACCGGGCTCACCCCTGCTAACCTGCTAATGCGCTAACAGCACATCTAATTTAAATAGTGTGGCACCTTACTGTTAGCTTCTGCTAAACACCATTTTAGAATAGCACTAGCCTGTACTAAATACCATGTTAGCGTAGCGCTGTGGCATTAGCTTTTGTGAAATGCTATAGCACCATGCGCTGCAGTGTTAGCTTCTGCTAACGGTGTGGAACGCTGTTCTGCTGATGCTAGCACATATCCTAGCAGCTGAGCCAAACTGGACCCAACTGGTTCTGGATGGACCTGGAGACTTAAAAACCTCTGAGTGGATATTCCTCCAGTTTTCTGAGGTTCTGCTCATGTGTTACCAGATCGTCCGGACGCTCTGCCTGTTCCTGACTCCAGCTGAGAGGAAGTGTTCCCGCCTCTGCCGGGCCAGCTCCTCCTTCAAGTACGACACGGGTCTGTTCGTCCAGGGACTCCTGAAGGTATCTGCCAGCGCCGCGCGGTTCTGCAGGCCTGCTTTGACCCGCCGTCTGACGCTGCCGCTGTCTGCTTCCAGGACTCCACGGGCAGCTTCGTGCTGCCGTTCCGCCAGGTGCTGTACGCGCCGTACCCGACCACGCACATCGACGTGGACATCAACACCGTGAAGCAGATGCCGCCGTGCCACGAACACACCTTCAACCAGCGGCGCTACATGCGCTCTGAGCTCAACACGCTGTGGAAGACCGACAGTGAGGACGACATCCCGCCGGAAACCGTGATCCACACAGACGAAACCTTCACTCCGGACCTGTAAGCTCTCCTTAAGCCCCACCCCAAACTCTTAAATCCCACCCCAATCTGTAAGCCCCGCCCCCAGGTGTTTATTTGATAGGTAACCAATGAGATGTTCGTCCTTCATTTCCCAGGAACATCTTCCAGGATGTCCTGCATACCGACACGTTGGTCAGATCCTTCATAGACGAGGTGAGACGTTTTTATTGAGGGAGTTATGAAACATGAAACTGCTGCTGCAAGTTACTCAGCAGGCTGTTGCTAGGTAACCACAAACCAGGCTATTCCTTGGTAACCAAAGAGTGAGTTAGTTGGCTGATTCCACCAACCTGGCTTGGCTGAGAGGTTGAGCAGTTCTTTCCTCTGCCTACATCACCCAGAATGCTGTGCGGTTCTGGATCAGCATTCACTAAATATTATCTATTGATTCTGATCACATCCGTCCATGTTCTTCCTGCCTTATCCCATTGGAGTCAGGGGGTTGCTGGTCTCCAGCTGTCAACAGGTGAGAGGCGGGGTCACCTGGTCAGGTCACCAGTCCATCGCCAGGGCAACACAGAGACACACAGGACAAACAACCACACTCACACCTAGGGAGAATTTAGAGAGACCAATTAACCTGACAGTCATGCTTTTGGACTGTGGGAGGAAGAACCCACCATGCACAGGGGGAACATGCTAACTCCATGCTAGCTCCATGCAGAAAGACCCTAGGCCGGGAATCGAACCCAGGACCTTCTTGCTGCAAGGCAACAGTGCTACCAACTGCTCCACTGTCACAATAGACATAATCACATGTCTATTGTGACATACAGTATATTATTATTGTTTTTTTCTCCCCTCCAGGGGGTCTTTTGTGGGCTCTAGTGTCCCTTATATGATAGTAGGCTGACAGGAAAGGAGAGGGAGGAAGACATGCGGCAAATGTCGCCGGGTCCGGGAATCGAACCCGCGACGGCCGCGTCGAGGACTCAAGGCCTCCAAATGTGGGTCACGCCATCCGCTACGCCACCACGGCACGCCCCATATATTATTATTAAATGATTGAAATTAACTATAGTTGATAAAAAATAGTTTTACCCTGCAGGAGTCAGAAACCATGTTGACTCCAGAAAACCAATTAACCTGGTAGTTAGCTAAGTGGGAGTTAGCTAGGTGGTAGTTGGCTAACTGGTAGTTAGCTAAGTGGTAATTAGCTAAAACGGTAGATAGCTAAGTGGTAATTAGCTAGCCCGGTGGTGACCTAAGCTATGTGGCTAGCTATGTAGTAGTTAGCTAACTGGTAGTTAGCTAAGTGGTAGTTAGCTAGCTTAGTCATCCAGCGGCCTGCTGTGTTTTGAAGTTAAAAAAATACTTAAAGTTGGCAGGAAATTGTAAAACATCACCAGGTAATTATGTGTTATTGGAAGACATTATTAATAATACCTAAACACCAACTATAAAGTCTTAAAAAAGGAAAAAAACCTGAAATACATAAAGTAGTGCCTAGACTGGTGGCTGCCAGGCTGATAATCCACTGGGAGAAACCAGACAGGAAAAACATCCTAAAACTGGGAAAACTGGACAGGTTGGGGCTGGTGCCTGTTCTAATCGCCATGGCAACACCGGCCTGACCTGTTGTGAAGGGCAGGAAGCAGAAGCTGCTGCCAAACGAACAGAAACAGTTTGATGTGTTGAACTGAATAATTGAGGCTGCTGCCTCTTTCGTCCAGGTGTTCCTGCTGAAGCCCGGCCTGGCCCTCAGGAGCTCCTACCTGGCCCAGTTCCTGCTGCTGCTGCACCGCAAGGCGCTCACGCTGCTCAAGTACATCGAGGACGAGACGTAAGAGGCCGCACGGCGGGGGCAGCGTCATGCTGCGGGCACGTCTGAAACCCAGCAGGACGATGACCTGTGACCCTGGTGGGGTTTATCCCCTCTGACCGGGGGTCCGTAGTGCGGCTCGTGGGCCATTTGTGGCCCTTGGGCTGATGTTTTTGCGGCCCGATCCAGATTTGTTCCCCAGCACCAGAAGTTGTAAATAAAAACCTTTTGGTTTTAAATCAGGACAAACTGATCAGAAACAAACATGAATCTGTTACCAGTAGAAATTATTGATCTTTAGTTATTAAATATGTATTAAGCTGATCAAACCGAGCTGACCTCTGTTCACAGGCAGAAAGGGAAGAAGCCGTTCCGGGCCCTCCGGAACCTGAAGGCGGACCTGGACCTGAAGGCCGAGGGGGACCTGAACATCGTCATGGCGATGGCCGAGAAGCTGAGGGCAGGGCTTCACTCCTTCGTGTTCGGGAAGCCGTTCTACACCAGCGTGCAGGAGAGGGACGTGCTCATGAGCTTCTGACCCCACCAGGTCAAACCGGGTATAACCGGGTCGGACCGGGTTCTGGTCCAGTATTCAGACGGCTGGTTCTGACTGAAGTTGGTAGCTTCCTTCGTCTCCAGGAACCAGAATTCGGTCTGATGTTAACTTGGATTTAAGCTGATATTTATTTTAAATGTGCTGAAGTTGGGAGACAACTGGAGCTTTTTAATATTTTATAATCATGAATAATTTAAATTATGACGAGTTATTAAACTCCGGCTCAACTGTGAGCCAAACATTTAAAGTTTATAGACGATAAATCAGCAAAGCTGCTGAGATTAAAAGCTTCACACTCTGTTCTGCCATTCTCTGATTGGCTGTCAGGGTTCTCTGCCATTCTCTGATTGGCTGTCAGGACCTGAGTTGTTTCATGTTTTACCTTATTTTGTCGATGCTTTTCTCAGCTGTTTGTTTTCTGTCCATCAGCAAGAAACGTTTCAGGAATAAAGGTTAAATAAAACATCAGAACTGTTTACTTCCTTTGTAGCTGAACTGAATCCAACCAACCAACCAGTCATCCATCCGTCTTTCAGTCATTTAATTTTTGAACTTTTCTCCAGTTCGGTCCTCACTGGTTGTGGTTTCCACACAGAACCACCAGCTCTGAATGTAGAATCCCAATTAGAGGTTAAAACATGAAACTCGTCAGTAATGAAACTGCAGTTTTCCATCCCAGCGTCCCTGAAGAGCCGCGCCAAAAGCGCCTCACCTTCCACAACAGCCTGAGTATATTTACATTTCCTCTGAGATCCTTCAGTGCTGCATATTTAAACTAAGACAAGCTGCTAATTATGTAGAAAGTCTGCAGCAGCGACGTCCTTCAGGACTTCAGCAGACAGAAAGCTGCTAATGCTGTTAGCGCTGCTCAGAGCCGGACGTCCGTCAGGGAGCAGGCGGGTCTGAAGGACAACTTAACTGCTTACAGGTTTAACAAACACCCAGGAGGTTTAGCAAATAAACAGCAGCTCTAAGTCCTCCTGCTGATGGACCAAAGATGGTGCCCAAATGCACTTAGGAGAATTTAAACCTCCTCGGGGGACAGCAGCCTCAGCTTGGTGCAGAGAAAACACTTATTAATTAAAGCACTAAGCTCAGGCTATGATTCAGATTAGTTTAAAAAGTTTCTCTCTAAGGAAAACCAGCAGAGCATCCTGTCGCTGCGGCGTTCACTCCTCCTGGCCAGCAGGGGGCGACAGAGTACAATCCCTCATTCTCAGCATGCATGCAGCGACAGCAGAGAGAAAAAACTTTGAGCCACTTCAGAGCACAACATCCGTATTTTCAAAATAATTCACTAAAGACAGAAAATACTTGCTATATAATGAATACAGGAGTATATTGGGATCACTGCTGCCACCACGTGTTTTGGAGGGGAACTGCTTGTTCCAGAGTCGTGCAGCGACTGGCTCCGCCCCGTTACCGGGAAGAAACCTCCAGCAGAACCAGAACCAGCTGCCACACAAAACAACCCAGAAGGCGTGATCCAGGAGAACTTTCTGCTAAAGAAAAGCGAAGCATTAATGGCAGCAGCAGCTCCAGCTCTGAGTCGGTTTAAAGGCTGGAAACTCCACCGTCTCCAAGCAGCAGTTTACTTTGCAGGCAGTGAAGAACAACCACAGATAAAATTACAAAAAAAACCCCACAACATCCATAATGCTTTAGCCTTTACCTTTAGCCTTTAGCTGTAGCCTTTACTTTAGCTTTTAGCATTAGTCTTGTTTACAAGGCTACAGGGTTAAATCATCTGCAGAAGGAGAGCTTTAGGTAGTTAGCAGCAGTAGGACGGTGTTACAGAACGCTACACCAGCTGTAGCTTCTATTGTGAGAAAAGAACAAAGAGTTGAAATAACAGCAAATACCACAAAACTGGAGAGTAGTAGGAGAATAAAGTTAAGTCTTCCAGCAGCCTGAGCCTGTTGCTGCATGACAGAAGAAATAGTTCAGGTTAACCTAAACCACTAACTAAAAGTAGGCTATAAATTGCTACTGGAGTTGATTTGCCTGCAAAATAATTTTTTACAGTGCACATGTCTCACAAACTTTAAATGTGTGGAATATTAATAAGGCTAATATTTATCATAAGGCTCAACGAAGTCAAACTCTGAAAAATAAAAACCATACTTATAAATTTACTAAACATACAGGCTAATATTCAAGTCAAAACCTTTATAAAAGAGAAGAAATTTCTGGAATAAAGTGAACTTTTCTGGAAATAAATTTCTTCACTTTGTAGATTTAAATAAAAAAAATCTCCCTTGTTTACGCTTTAAATCACGTTTCTTTGAGGTTAAATATCAAAACAACCTTCCTTTAATTCCATCGTCCATAAACGATCGTGTCGATAGGTAAAAAATCCGAGGTGGGCGTGGACTTAACCAAGATTTTATTTGATTGGTTAGCTGCTGAACGGCTACTTTTTCTTGATTGGTCAGTTGTGTGACAGCTCGGGTAAGAGCAGGAAGAAACACTCAGTGGCGTACAGCCGTGTAAATAGTGAAGAGAGGATGCTAGGTGTGGATCCCGACAGAAGGGCGGCTGCTGCTGGTTGACTGGAGCCAGGATGAGACCTGCTCCCGTACCGGGAGTTCTACGGTAGGCCGCTCTCAGTAATGGAGCTCGGTGTGTGGGAGGAACGGGAGAAGCCAATAGGCGCGGCCTGCTTCGTTAGCAGGCTAGCGGCTAGCCGTAATGCTAACGATGTTGGAGAGACTTAAAAACTGTGGAGCTGAAACGGAACCGCCAGGTGGTTCTGGACGGGTTCGCTGGGATTTAGAATCACGTTTCTACTTGTGTCTTCATAAAATGCGCTGCATGCGGTTCGTTTTGGCTTCCAGTTCAGCAGAATAAGGAATTAGTCCAGAATTAGCGCTTTGCATGAAAATGTCAAGTTCATATTTTTGTCTTGTTTACACCCAGTCTAGATATCAGAATTGTTTATATCCCGAACTGTCGGGTTCTGGTTCGGTCAGAGAGGCGGGGTTCGGTCCAGAGATCGCCGAAGTTGGCTTCTGAATCGCCGCTTCAGTAAAGGGCTGTTCCGCATATTTAGGCTGCCTTTAATCAGCTAAAATCTGAAATACTTGGACGGATCAAACCGGGGCAGATAATTCTACACTTCAAAACCCAATTCATGATTCATTTGCCTTTATTCTTTCTCTAAAATGAGTAAAAATGACCATAGTGTTGAAATTGTGCTTTTCATAAATTAAAAAATAATGTTTAATCCAGGCTTGGTTAGTGGTGAATAAACATTGTAATCCAGTCAGAGTAGCAGTATTTATGTGTTTTTACTCAAATAAAAGTTAAAAACTAGAAATTACTCAAGATTTTTAAAAGTATTTGGTAAAAAAAAGTGACTAAAATAAATTAATACAAACAAATAATGTAATTACATAACAGATTTTAAGCAGAAGAAACACTTTTTCATATACGTTCTCCCAATATAAACTTATGAAACTCATACTTAGTATATACAATAGTGTATATATGTTAGAATAAGCTCCTTTCAGAAATAATATATAGTCTGTACCGTATTCAGAGATTTTACTGAAAATTTTTGATGCTTAATTACAGCATAATGGCTCCATAAATATAAACATTGCTGCTCTAAAACATTTCCATGTGAAATAAACTTCTTCAGGGCGCCAGAGATCTGATTGCTCTCATTTAGCTGCACACAAACTGCATTTAGTCATACTTTCAATTTACTGGTGTTGTTTTTTTAAATGCTCATGAACAAAACAATGTAGAAAATGGTAAAAATGAAGATTTCAACAATGTTGTCAGTTTTTTAAACATCACCAAATTGGAATTTTTCAAAATTCTTATGATTTTAATAGATTTTTCACGATAAATGATCCATCTGAAACTGGTAGTTTAAAACCCTGAAATTGATCTGAACTTCCCTTAAAAAAAACATCAGATCCGCTTGAATCAGCTGACCGATGAATTACGGTTTGACCATTTTCAGTGTTTTAGATTTTAGTTCATCAGATGTCATCCAGCTTCCTGATGGAGTTGAAATCAGACGCTAACTTCAGCGTACGTTACTGCAGGCAATAACACAGTTGTTAGTAAAACTGAAACGAGTTTACCTGAGTTGACAGGTTACAGGTGAGTCACCCAGAGCGGCACTTTATTCCATAAAGTTTCAGAAGCTGAACTGGCCTTACAGGAAGCTCTGCAAGGAAATGATTGGGTCACTGACAGAGAAGGCACCAGATTTTTCTAATACTAAATAAAAACATGAATTTCCTCTAGTACAGATAAACACCAACAGGTTACAGCTTTGGTAATAATGTGTTGAAAATTGATGATCAAATCTGGATAAATTTAACATCTAAAATCTGTCAAAGAATTTAAAAAATGTACGTTTTTTATCTGAAATGCAAAATGTTTCATTTTTGTATAGTTTTGGCTTAATTACTGCTCTGAATAAGTTAATTTTTTCAGCAGATTGCATTTTTGAGTCTGTACACTCCAGTTAGCGATTTATTGATTACTAAATTAATTGATCAATTCAGTGATGAATCTGATGGTCAGAAGTGGAAAACCTTTAAGAATGGTTCCTGCTTTACCAGCATATTACCACTCATTCGTTTATTATAGACTCATTAATACTCTCTGAAGCTTAATAAAGCATTGATTTGAATTCATTAATGTTTTTATGGTGTGTCGGAACCGAACCGACCCGATTTAATTCTCCTTTTTCAGCTTTGTCATCACATTGACTTCCTGTCTGAAGACACTTTGAGTTTTAAATAGGAAAGTGAAAATAGAAACACTTTTACTCATTTATTAAAATCCCATGTTCAAACATTAAGGACTCATAACAATTATTGGTACAGCTAATAATAAAAACATACAACTAAAGCAGTTTAACTTTCTACCTTCCTTTAAGTGGATATGAGTGTTTTTAGAAACTTCTCACTTGTAGACCTTCCTGTTTCTGTGGGGAAGAAATATGACGTGACACGGCGACCCGTCTCTCTGCAGCAGCATGTTGTCCTCTAAACAGATAGAAATGAAAATAATCCCCAAAGCTCAGAGAATGTCATTAAAAATGTCTCATAATGACACGGAGACGAACGCTGTCCCGCTCACTTTTTTACTCTTGGAGAGTTCTGATATGTAACCATAGCAACCAGGTATTGTTTTCACAACCGGGATCGGCTGAGGAGCTTCACAAATGACACCTGAACTCTGACCCCAAACCTCAGAGGAGTTGAAGTTCCTGCCAACATTAACTGTTTGTCCAAGCAGAACTGGACTCTTACTGGTCAGACTGGAGTCACACTGAGCTTCTGAGCAACAAACACTCTGAAATGAGGAGACTCGTGTCCATTAGAAGGCATGGTGGAAGACGTGTGATGCTGGGGGCCTGGCACCCCGACTGGATGGCTCACCATCGGGTTCAGCAGCTCTGCAGCAGATGGCTCAAGATGGATGCCATGGTCACAAAGGAAAATCTGTGTGTAAACTTTGAAATGTTTATGATTCATTCTTTGGTGTCAAATCATGCATAACTGGACCGACCCACCGAAATCATATTTACTAATTCTTTTATTTTTCAAGATGGCCACCGTAGTTGTCATGGAAAATAAATTTTTGCACAAAAATCACCAGTTAGATGGATGTTTGGTGTCAAATAACAGTCGGCGTATATTGAACTATAAAAAACATTTAATATTTTCTAGCTCGTTTCCTTTTTCTGGTGGAAGTTTTTAAAAATGGCCGCCATGGTGGAAGAAAATATCAGCAGCCATAGCTGACCTAAAAGTTAGCTTCACTAATTCACTCTACAAGAGTATTAGCTATGCTAATGCTTAACTACTACATGCATAAAAAATTAGCTGAAGCTAATGCTAACCACTAAGTCTCCTGTCTCTCTTCTTCTCCTTCTCATTCCAGCTGACTCTCTAACAGCAAAGTCCTCAGTGTCTGATTCTGCTGCATTTTGTCACTTTAAAGTTGAATGAACAGGATGACCAAAGAGGAAACCTTTGATGAGACATAAAGTTATGAAAATGGGGAAGATTTTATGCAATAAATGGTTGAAAAGGTTAAAAAACGACAGCCATCTTGAAATTCAAGTGGCTAATGGGAAATATGAAGAAAAGTACAACCTGAGGAGCTAGCATGCTAACTTTTATGCTTGTATCCATGACTGAAACTCATTCTTACAGTGATTAGCTGCTTTATGACTCAGTCGTTTCCATAGAAACCCAGTCCAGGGGGTCAGCAGGTGAAACAACAGGAATCTGACCTTAAGTGAGGAGCTCCTTTGTGCAGCAGCTGTTCTGTGGTGCTGCTGATGTTGATCCTAAAAGCTGAAAACCTTCTCTTTTTTTCCCTCCCCACTTGAATCATGTTAGGTGTTTAGAAATCAGATCTACAGGTAGAAACAGGACTTTGTTGTTCCTCTTATAGCTTTAGCATCAGCCCTGCTTGCTGTTTTTAAGAGAAGAAAGCTCATCTGGTGCATGTTTGCTTTGATTTGTAGTTTTCTGCCGCTGCCTGAGAGCCTGTAGCCATGGATGAACAAGGCTCCAACAACACCTCCTTCCTCAACTACGAGGATCTGGAGACCTACCTGAACCGGCACAACTCCAAGTTCATCTGGCTGCTCGTTGGTAAGAGACTCACTGCAACCTTTATGGAAAAATATTACACCTTTAAAATGCTCCTTTAAAGGTGCAAAAGCATTCACAGCTATTTAGTTAGACTGGACAGCGAGCCGGCGTTAGATGAGTGGCCGGCGCGTTGGCGGGCCGGCGCGTTAGCCGCTGCTAGCGGAGCGGCTGGCACGTTAGCCGGCCCGTTAGCCGGCGCGTTAGCCGCTGTTAGCGGAGCGGCTGGCACGTTAGCAGTGAGCCGGTGTTAGCGAAGCGCCTGGTGTGTTAGCGGAGCGGTCGGTACGTTAGCCGCTGGCCGGCGGTGAGGTGTGCAGTGTGACTGATGTTGTGTTTTTCTTGTTTCAGCCACCATTCTGTCCTGTGGATGGATCATCTATTTAACTTATTACAACTCTCGCAACATCGGCCTCTTCCTCACCCTCATCATCAACCGGCTTTACAAGGGAGGCTACATTCACATCGGTATGTTGGACAGGAAGTGACTCCGGCGGAGGAAAGCATAGGCCCAGACCAACTTCCTGTTTCTGAGAAGCACTTCCTGTTTGCTGTCACAACATGTTGGGATAGTATGACTTGAGAAGCTGCTGATGTGTTTATGTATTTAAAGGGCCGGCATCATGTAAAATCAACTTGTCTCACATTGTGTTATTCCTTCATCTAAAGCACAGGTGTCAAACTCCAGTCCTCAAGGGCCGCTGTCCTGCAACTTTTAGTTGTGCCTCTGTTGCACCACCTGAATGGAATAATTAGGTCATTAGCAAGACTCTGGAGAACTGATCTACACAAGGAGGAGGTAATTAAGCCATTTCATTCCAGTGTTTTGTACCTGTGGCACATCTAAAAACTGCAGGACAGCGGACCTTCAGGACTGGAGTTTGACACCCCTGATCTAAAGCATTCCTGCAGTGTTGCTTGGAGAAATCCTTTTATCTCCATGGCAACCATTCAGCTGCATTACTTCTAGGTGGACCTGGCCCCGCCTTTGAGACACAGCTCCTCCCCCTCTCAGCTCCTTCAGACTAGCCAGCAACTATTAGCGAACAGCTGGTGGAACTGCTGAGCTCATTATATTAGCTGCTCCTCAGAGTAACACTGGTAGAAATGTTAAAGGGTTGATAGAGGAGCCATATTGGGATGACAACCTGGAGGCGGAGCTTCAGACAGAACTTTTAAAGAGACAGAGGCCCAATTTCAAGGAGTTAAATTACAAAGTAAAATTTATTTTAATTCATATGTGGTACATTTTTCTAATAACTGAACGTAACATAGTTACTTGATTGAGCTATAAGATGAAACTATATACCTGGAAAATGAATAACACTGTCCTTTTAAAGCTGCAGTACGTAACTTTTATAATATAATATATATATATATATTTTTGTTTTCTTCAATATTTCAGTCACTCATTATAACAGTTTAACATGTGACAGATAATCTGTGAATAAATTAAACTTCTCTGTCTTCTCCCAGCGCTAACTAGAAACAACAAATCAGAGCCAGGAGGTGGGTCTTAGTGCAGTCAATCATGCTTGTGAAGCAAATAAATGTTTGGAGGGCAAAGAAGCTAATGGAAGCTAAAGCCTGTCCAGAGACCTGTTTTTATTTTATTCATTTTATGTTCTGGGACAGGCAGAGATTGGCTTCCTGCTGCAGAACCGGGTCAGGTGCCGTCAGGTTTCCAGGTTGCCTCTCTGTGTGGTCGTCATGGTAACCTGATGTTTGTCGCTCCGCAGGTTCGTTCTCCTTCTCAGTGCTGTCGGGGAAAGTCATGTTCAGAGACGTTTACTACATCAACCAGGACATGTCCATCAGGTCACCTGATCTCTGCTGCTCCTCTTTATCTCTCCGTCTCCATGGCGACCACGCCTCCTCCTCATTGGCTGCTCTCTGTGTTGCAGGATCCAGGATGGCTTCCTCATATTTCGCTGGTGGAAAATGTATAACCCAAAACAAAAGCAGCATGGTGAGTTCAGCTGCGGAAATGTTCACACAGAAACGATCATTTAATCACTAAATAAATTACAGTTAGTTAATAATTTCCATTCTGATCAATTTTTGAAGGATGATTTTGTTTACAGAAACATTATAATCAATTTTATTGTTTTGGTTGGAAATGGTTTTTATTTCAGTTTTTTTATAATGATAATATTTTGATTTATTTTAGTAACAATAAATTCCCATTAATGATGTTTAAAAAGCCCTAATAGTATCAGGATTATTTTTTACTATTTTTCATCACTGTTTTTATAACGGAGCATCAGAGTCCTCTGGGTGTCCTCATTGTGTCCTCTAGATGTCCTCATTGTGTCCTCTGGGTGTCCTTATTGTGTCCTCTGGGTGTCCTCAGAATGTCCTCATTGTGTCCTCTGGGTGTCCTCAGAATGTCCTTATTGTGTCCTCAGAATGTCCTCATTGTGTCCTCTGGATGTCCTCATTGTGTCCTCTGGATGTCCTCATTGTGTCCTCTGGGTGTCCTTATTGTGTCCACTGGGTGTCCTTATTGTGTCCACTGGGTGTCCTCATTGTGTCCTCAGAATGTCCTCATTGTGTCCTCTGGATGTCCTCATTGTGTCCTCAGAATGTCCTCATTGTGTCCTCTGGATGTCCTCATTGTGTCCTCTGGGTGTCCTTATTGTGTCCACTGGGTGTCCTCATTGTGTCCTCTGGATGTCCTCAGTTTCTGTTTTCTCGCTGTCAGATCCCAAAGCTGAGACGAGGCTGTTTGTGACGGTGAACGGCTTTGAGTTCCACGTCTACAATCGGACCGACCTTTACGCCCGGCTGCAGGAGACGTTCGGCCTGGATCCCACGCTGCTCAGCGCCCGGCGGGACGAGGAGCAGGGCCCGGAGCCCCGGAACCACGCCCAGAACAACGCCCTGGACAGGTCCGGACCCGCAAACCTGTCCATAGGCTGACTTCCTTCCTCTCTTCTTTCATTCATTTCCTTCCTTCCTTGCTTCCCTAGTTTCCTTATTTACTTCCTTCCCTCTGTTCCTCACTTCCTTTCCTTGCGTCCTTGCCCTCTGATCAGTGTCTCTCCAGTCTCATCAGTAATCTGTGTTAATCTGACTCCCTGCAGTGTGAATGTCCAGACGGAGAGTCCCGAGCCGTCGTCGTCATGGCGATCCCTCATCCCAGTGATCAAGCTGAACATCAGCACTGTGAGCGACCGGCCAGCGGTTCTATAGCGGCTGCAACGGGGCGGTCACCCGGTTTATACTAGTTTAATCTGGTTTATATGGGTTTAAAGTGGTTTAATCTGGTTTAACCTGCTGTAATTTGGTTTTAACCTGGTTTAATCTGGTATAAACTGGTATAAAGGGGTTTAATCTGCTTTAATCTGGTTTAGTTTGGTTTTAACCTGGGTTAATCTGGTTAAATTTGGTTTTAACCTAGTTTAATCTGGTTTAGTCTGGTTTTAACCTGTTTTAATCTGGTTTATATCAGTATAATCTGGTTTTAATATGGGTTCAACCTGGTGTAATCTGGTTTTAACCTGGTATTAAGATGGTTTAACCCAGTTTAGTCAGGTTTTAATCTGTTTTTAATCTGGGTTTAACCTAATTTTATCTGGGTTTAACATGGTTTAATCTGGTTTTAATCTAAGTTTAACCTGGTTTATCTGGTTTAACCTTGTTTAATCTAGTTTTAATCTGGGTTATTCTGTGTTTAACCTGGTATAATCTGAGTTTAATCTGGTTTAACCTGTTTGAATCTGGGTTTAGTCTGGTTTTAACTTGGTATTAACCTGGTTTAACCCGGTATAATGTGGGTTTAATCTGGTTCCTGTAGGGCCGCCTGGCGTTCGGGAACCACCACCTGCCTCAGACGCTGTGTGTGAACTTTGAGGACGCCTTCCTGACCTACGCCACCAAGCCGCCGTCCAGCCATCTGGACCAGTTCATGCACATCGTCAAAGGGTCGCTGGAGAACGTGCGCGTCATGCTGGTTCCCAGTCCGCGCTACCTGGGCCTGCAGAACGACGAGTCAGTCTCTGGAAATGAATAATTCAGCTTCACACAATCTGGGCTGTAGTTGAGCAGATTAGAACTAATCTGGGTTTCTAAGCAGAACTCTCAGATGAAACAGGAACTTTAGGTTTCTAACCCAGATGTGTTTTCTTTCTGTTTTTATTGTGTCAAAGTGTGACCTTTATGTTGACCTTCATCTGTCCTCCAGGCCTCCCAGACTGATGGGCGAGGGCTTTGTGGTGATGCAGTCCAACGACGTGGACATCTACTACTACCAGGATGAACCCGGTACGCTGCTGGAGTCATGGCTCCGTCCTGAACCTCCACAGATAAACCATCTAATGAACTGCTTTCCATGAGGACAAATACACATTACTGACTTTATTTTCGTCTCTCTCTGTGTCCCCGTCTCTCTCTCCGGACGTCCCCCTCGGCAGGCCTGGTCCCCGTGGAGCAGGACGGGTCGGAGGAGGCCGAGACGAGCAGCGAGGACGATAAGCTGCAGGACCTCCCTCCATGTTGGGGTCTGGACATTGTCTGTGGAAAGGGGACGGACTTTAACTACGGGCCGTGGGCCGACCGCCAGAGGTGAGCAAACCCAACGCACCTCGGCCAAAGAAAAGCTGCAGCTGAAACAATCAAGTCGCAGCAATGGTTATTAAAATGTGAGTTTTAATCTGAAAGGTCTGGGAGTTGAACCCCAGACCTTTCTGTTGCTAGGCAACGGTGCCTAGCAACAGAAAGTGCCGCACTGGACTGGATTTGTTGATATTATGAACTGTAAATGTTTGACTTGAACGTCGTAACATTTAAAGATTGGAGTTTCAGCTTCTCTTTGTTCTGCACTTAGAGCTGATTGAGTAAATTCAGAAATACTTTATTAACCCAAACATTAAATAATAACAGTCAGGAAATCTGGGAGTAAAGATTTGAAATGAGAACCTGTGGCCTCCAGCTAGCCGTCTATTTAGACCAATGTTAGATTAATTTTTAGATTATTATGCACAGAGACTCCTAGTATTGCAACCCAGAACAGGGATTAAAACTTGGAACCCAGAAAAACTACCTTAGCAACAACTTTTTAGACTCCTATTCTCCCAACCCAGAACAGGAATTAGACCAGAGGATATTAACTTTTACTGATTTACCAACCCTGAATAGGAGCATCTAGTTCATTTACTTTGGATCAACATTATTAGCTTTTTCTTCTTTTGCTTTTTCCTTTGGTTTGTTATTTTGTTTGTATTTCCTTTTAAATCCTGTAAAGCTCTTTGTATTGCCTTGCTGCTGAAAATGTGCTATATAAATAAAATGACCTTTTACCTTTACCTTTCCAGGGACTGTCTCTGGAAGTTCTTCCTGCCGGCCGACTACCAGGCCATGAAGGTGAGCGAAGTGGCCCAGCCAGGAAAACCCCGGCAGATCCAAGCCTTCGAGCTTCGCATGAACATCATCGCTGACGCCACCATCGATCTGCTCTTCACCAAAAACAGGGTGACTCTGCTTCCCTCTGATCCCTCTTCCTCCTGCTGTTCTGTCTTTATGCATCAGTTATTGATATCGCTTCATGTTTTATTCTCTTTCAAACTGTCCTCCATGTGAAGGGAATATTAAAAACCGACAGGATCGTCCTTTCCTTCCCTCCTTTGAGCATTTTCTGTTCGGGTTAGGCTGCTCTCCTTTATTTTTAGTCTGTGATAATGAGACATTTCTGTTTGCTGCCTTCCTGCTCTGCTCTGTCTTCATTGCTGTTGCTAGGAAACCAATGCCATCCATGTGAACGTAGGCGCTGGCTCCTACCTGGAAGTCAACATCCCCATGACTGTGGGAGAGAATGGTAAGTAGGAGTTTCACAGCAGAAACATCAGTCAACCACGATGTCAGCTTTGATGTCTGCAGACATCTCCATGGCTCCAGGTTAGATTTAAAGAAACAGCAGCACCTCATGCTTTATGCTATTTGCAAAGGTTAGGGGAGGGTTTAGCTTTGCAGGCAGATGAGTCTGGTGGTGATGTAGGAGTAGCAGCTGCTGAGATGTGATGAAATATCAGTAGCAGGCAATGCTACCTAAAAATGATCCTGCCAGAGCATTTTACCGTGTGCGGTTCTGACGGGTCACCAGTTGGCTGACATCTGCCGCTCTTCCTGAGCGTCACGCTAAGACTGCGGGCTAAACAATTTAATTTAGTCGAAATGTTCCCCACAAGAGTAGAAACTAAGCAAATATTGTTGCTTCTCCTTCTCCCTTCTGGACGCCACCTGAACCTGAGAATCAACATCCTCCTCTTCCTGTGGATCACACGGGTCGGCTTCTCTTCCAAGTCTTTATTATTTAGCATCGTTTGTAAAAAATAACAAAAAAGTGTGCTGGTTTTGTGGACATGA
The DNA here is from genome assembly GCF_003331165.1 of Xiphophorus hellerii. Taxonomy (NCBI): domain Eukaryota; kingdom Metazoa; phylum Chordata; class Actinopteri; order Cyprinodontiformes; family Poeciliidae; genus Xiphophorus; species Xiphophorus hellerii. Next base: position 653,578 of record NC_045690.1, read on the forward strand.
TGCGTGTGGGAGAGGTGATTGGGCTCTTGCAGGTCAGGTGCAGTGATAGTTTTGTGCTGCCCTTGGATCTGTTGGAACTTTCTTTTTTTTTTTTTTCCTGATGTTAGCCAATAGGTGACCCGTCAGCTTTTCAGTTCGCTAAACCACAAAAAAGCTAATAAGCCGGTGACCCGCCAGAACCGCGCACTATAAAAAGCTCAGCCGGGATCTTAGAACTCCACTCATTAATTTTTAGCTTGCAGAAAAACGCCAAGCCGTGAAATAAACAAAAGCAAACTAACCGATAACATTTAGGCTTTGGCGTGCCCTTTGACCCCCACAGACTCACACTGATGTGCACTACATACAAGATGTTTTGACACAAAAGATCTTTTTTTTTCTCCACAATTTTGTTAATAGTAAAGAGGGTTGGATAATAAAAATTACAATAACTATTCTTTTCTTTTTTATTTAAAGGGATCATGATCTAGTTCTGCTAACCAAAGCACTATTAATCTAAAGCTAAAGCTAATGCTTTGGCTAAAGCTTTAGCTTTAGCTTCCACAAATGCTAAAGCAATATTCTCAGTTTTGCCTTCTTTGGAAGTTTCCTAAACTTGTTAAACTTATAATTATCACATCATGCGTCTTATTGCAGCCCTTGTTAATTGCCATGCTCATATATATATACAGACTAACTGGAAGTCAGTTTGCTGAGTAATTCTGCTCACTTTAATATTTGTTTAAATGTTTGTAATTATGGCATGTTCTCAGAGCTTCTGTGCTGCATTTTTTTCACTCCCCAGGGAAACAGGAAGTCATGGATAATTAGTTCCTGCTTTCATAGGTAAAAGATAAGTGAGTTTTGGTTATGTAGATTTTTGCAGGAGTTTTTCTGGCTCTGCTGCGTGTTGCAGCTGTAACCTTTGGAGCGAACGCTTTCTGGGTTCTGAATAGAGCTTATTGACAGGAAGCTGTAAGCAGAGCATAGAGGCGAGTATGGACCAGAGGAAGTGTGTTTTGTTGTCGCTATCGGCTGTCAAAGCACAAGCAGAGAGTTAGTCGATAGGCTGCCAGCTGGGACTTTATGCCACAGATCATGTTGAGGTCAAACTCTCAAAGGTCAATCAAACCGAGTTAGCTTCATCAGGCTGAAGATGAGGGCTTTTCTCCTTCCCGTCTCCCTGCAGGCTACTCCCCCAACATCAAAGGCCAGCTGCTGCACGTGGACACCACCAGCAGCATGCAGTACCGGACGCTGCTGGAGGCCGAGATGCTTGGCGGTAAGTGTCTGCCCCATCACGCTTTTCCCCCGTCACAGGCCGCCCCGTCACGCTGACCTGAGCTTTGTATTTCAGTTCCACGTGATCGCCAGTTACCCCTGCGTGTGGAACATGCCCCAGTCCTGGCAGTGCGAGATCGAGGTCTACAAGGCCACGTACCACTTTATCTACGCCCAGAAGAACTTCTTCACAGGTCAGCAGCACCGGAGCGCGTTTCTGCACGATGACTGAGACCCGGTCCTCAGAGTTTTCTCTGTCCACTCAGATCTGATCAAGGACTGGGCAAGCGACAGCGCGCCGGATATCTACTCCTTTGTTCCGTATTCCTGGAAGTTTAAGATCTTATTCCACCAGTTTGAGATGATTTGGGCAGCGAACCAGCACAACTGGATCGACTGCTCCACCAAGCAGCAGGAGAACGGTGAGCAAGCCGCTCTGCATGAATCGTTCCGTTCTTCAGCAGCTCTCATCACCATAACCCGGACAGACATCAGCAGGAAGTTAAAGTATTATTAACAAAATCAGATTCAGCTTCAGAGAATAAATATGTCTCTGTGTGGTGTATGTAAACTTCTGGTTCCAGCAGCTTTAGCTGCAATAACTTTCTGTAGTTAAAGGGTTTATATGCTGATTGATGGTGGAGTGATGTTGAGGTTTTGCCTGTGGGGTTAGCTGATCGATTGCGTTATTGACCTGCAGTGTACCTGGCGGCCTGCGGCGAGACGCTCAACATCGACTTCACGCTTCCTTTCACCGAGTTCGTCCCCGCCACCTGCCACACCCGCTTCAGCCTGAGGGTGAGTCCGTCTTCTGCCTCTGGTTCCGCTCTGATCCGTCCAGCTCTGAACATGGCCGGCGCCGCCGCGTCTCTCCCGCAGGCCGAGGACACGGACATGCGGCTGTCGCTACCAGAGTGCCATCCCAGCCGCTACCCACTGCTCACCCTGGCCAAGGACTACCAGAGCGTCAAGCTGCCCGGCGACGGCGCGGCGTCCGGAGACGGCCAGGGAGCCCCGTCCTCCAAAACCAGCAAGCCGCGCTGGAGGAACATCACCAAAGCAGAGTGAGGCATGCTGGGATGGCCAGTATGGCAGGCCAGATTAGCATTTAATCACCTCTACTGATGTCTTTTTAAAATTATTTTTTAATTCACCAATTAGTGTATACAACAAATATTACAGACTGACAAAGAGCAGGAAGGGTGTTGATCTGCAACATAATTAACCAAATAATAGAACAAATAACAGCAATTAAAACAAAAACAAACAAGGAACGAATACATTCAAAACCAAACACAGAACATAATCTAATCCCAGCAGAAACAATAAACTGTCAGATATCTGACTGGTTCAGAACTAGAGACGTCAGTTCATCTATGGAGGCTTTAACTCAAAACATCTGCAATAAATTACTGAAAACCAATGAAATTATAACGAGCCGTGAAGTCGCCGTTAGATTAATACTTCTAACTAAAGATGTCTGAAAAGTGTCTCTAGTGAAGATGCAGTTGTAATTTCCTGAAGGCAAATAATCTGAAAAATAATCAAAGATAAATTCAATTTTTTTAATATGAGCATTTTTGACAGAACAGCCACTTAAAACTCTACAGGCGACTGTCTGGACAGCCCGACTTTACCCCAGCATTATTACCACTTTATTCTCATTAACTTTATTCGTGTAAAATATTTAAAAAGTGACAGCACTTTCTTAACCAAATATCTAAAACCTCATTTTGATGAGTCATAGATGAGTTTTCTTAAAGTATCATTCATGTTGGTCAGATTTCTGCTCTAAACTTAGATTTCTGTAATGTAATTTCTGATTTTGTGTTGAATGTTGACGTGTTAAACCGGAGGCGCAGTGTGAATAATCAGCTGGGTAAAACGTCAGATTAATCTGCAGATTAATCCCAGCGGTCTGTATAATCTGGTCAGGTGACCCGGTGACCCTCAGGTCAGCAGCAGCTAAACCAGTCGCCTCATTTCCTGTCGTCAGTGCAAAGGTCAGCTGTTTGCGACCTGACGGCTGAGCTCTCAGCAGCTGAACATGGCCGACATGTTGGGTCGTTACTGGTCCAGTAAAACTTTTATTTTCCCTTCATGAACCTTCATCAGTCGTCTTCGTCAGGAAACAGAAACATTTGATTTATTACCTTTAGCTCACAGCATTTGGACCAGACTGAACGTCACAAAATTACCAGGAAACAGTTAGTAAATTTATGAGAAATTAGTTGTTTAGACGAAAAAGTCTCCATCCATTAAGGCGTGACGTGAGCAGCTCAGTTCGTCTTTCCTTCTTCATAATAGACTCAATCATTGATTGATCGATTCAAACGCTGCTGATAACTTGATGCTGATGTGGTAAAAGTATTTTCTATTTGTACAACTGATGTCAAAGTGCAGCTTCACAAAACATTCGACTTATAACATTTTTTTTACATTTCTTTAAATATTATAACTTTATTCTTGTAATTTTACAGCTTCATTCTCACATTAATCCAACTTTATTTTGTATTAAAACATCTCGTATTTCTTTGTACTGACTTTATTCCACGTTTAGTAGGACGCCTGCGTTTAGAGTCAGCGCTCTGTTGCCACAGTATTAGCATAGCTTTAGCATGATGTTAGCATAGCATTAGTATGGCGCTAGCATAGCATTAGCATGGCGCTAGCACAGAATTGGCTCATACTTCTGTTCTGTGGAGCAATAGCCTGAATGTTTACAGTCGGCGTTGTAGCTGTTGCCACGGCATTGTAACTGTTGCCATGGCGCAGGGCCGGCTGGGTGGACTGCTGGAGCGTCCCAAACTTCCTGCTCATCATCGACTACACATGGCATCCCATCTACCCCCAGAAGGCGGACGAGCAGCTCAAGCAGTCGTGTAGGTTCTGGTTCTGGTTCTGGTTCTGGTTCTGCTGCTGTCTGTTGACCTTCCTCCTCTTCCTCACTGCGTAGTCTCAGAGATAGAGGAGTCCATGCTGTCTGCGATCCGCCCCCCCGACCAGGGCGCGGTGCCACGTTTCCCCTGCGGCGCCGCCCCGGCCGCGCGGCTCTCCGCCGACCCGTCGGACCTGCCGCCCGACCGGCTGCAGGTGGAGATGGAAATGTCTCCGGACTCCCAGATCCTCCTGTACGGGCCTCTGCTGCGTGCCCTCATCGCCATCAAGGTCTGCAGCTGGGGTCACCCGAACGCCTCGGCTTCCTCTCAGATCTGAACTCTGAACTCTTCCTCCTCCTCCTTTTCCTCCCCACCTCCAGGAGAACTACTTCGGGGAGGACGACATGTACACGGACTTTGAGGAGGCCGTGTCCAGCCCGGTGCCGTCCTCGGCCACCTCGTCGGGCCTCGGCTACTCTTCGTCTCCTGGTGCGGAGGACGGCGCACACGGCCACCCCCTGGACCTGCGGCCCTGGGATATCACCGTACTGATCAACCTCTACAAGGTCCACGGCCGGCTGCCAGTGGTGAGCCGGGTTGCACGGTTCTGTCCGGTTGGGATCCACAGGAAGCTGAAATAAAAACAAACATGGCTGCAGAACATGTGAACACATGTTAGACACAAAGATCAATAACTATATATGTCTCCATAGATATGGGATCAATATGCAAGATGTATATTTGTGTTACGTCCACAAAGGGCACAACATATTTGAGGACACGAAGACAAAAATGAGGATTCAAAAGTAATTTTTTTTTTCAATTCTCTCGACCTTTTCTTTAAGATGAGCTTCTTTTGATTTTTCTGTGAAGAAAAAGAGAATTAAATCCTCGGTTCCCCGTGTCCCAAAAAAGAAAGAACACAAAAATCCCAAAGTATAAACAGAAAGTTGGACCTGATGAGCCGATCAAAAAGAACAAAACGGTACAGCAGGGGGCCAACCCTATACAGGGCCGTCGAAGCCCCTGCTAGTACCGGACTACAAGAAAAAAGAAACTACTGTTAAAGAGAAATCGAAAACAGGACAACCGGTCCCACCAGGTCAAAATTACAACAAAAAAAACATCAACCAAACAAACAGCTAACAAAAACTACCGTGTGGCAGGCTGGAGACGTGCGCACCGCGTCACAACGCATCCTGGGTGTTGGTTGGGAGGGCGTCGCCTTTACCTGGCGCAACCCAGCCTATTTATAGGCTGTCCAACAGCGTCACAAATTAACGGACCAATTACAAGAAAGAATTATCAAAACTCTAAAGTATATTAAACAACAACAACAAAAATCATACAACTAACTTCTATACAAAATAATCCAAGTAAAAAAAAAATAGACAGAAATAAATACAATGTGCCGAAGCACATAACAATTTGTGATAAAATATTCAATAATTTAACTGAACTCTGATCCAGAACCGCACAGCATTCTGGGAGATGTAGGCAGAGGAAAGGCTTTAGCCGCTCACAGCGAGCTAAGCTAGCTGGGTAGCATCAACTCTCACTCTGTGGTTGCCTAGCAACAAGCTGCTGAGTAACTTGCAGCAGTTTCAGGTTTCAGTTTTTCGTCTCATAACTCTTGAAAAATAAAAACATGAAGCAAAGACATGAGGAGTTCAGATGTATAAAACTAAACGTCAATCCACTGATATGAATCGCTTGTATTGTGATTAGGTTTTCAGGTATCCATTTTAAATTGGGTTGTGTATTGATGCTGTGGTCGGTTCTGAGAGTAACCCGGTTCGCTCCTGCAGCACTGCAGCAGTGAAGGTCCAGAAGGCCCGTCCGGCTTCCTGGAGCGCCTCTGCTTCGAGATGAAGAAAGGCTACAAGGAGACGATGCTGCAGATGATCCTGTCGCCCATTCACATCTTCGTCAGCGACAACTACCAGGTACCGACCAGACAGCGCTTTCACATCAGGAGGGAAGAACGAACCGGATGAACCGAAAGCTTCTTTTCCAACTTTATACTCAAATTATTCCAAGCTTTCTGAGTAACTTTACAACCTCATTCTGTGGTAACTTTATGTCTTTATCCTAGTAATGCTACGACTTTATTCTGGTGTAATTATGACTGTGCCAACCTGGGCTGGAAGGCCGCTCAGAGAGGAAGAAGCCATTAAAACCATTACAGTTTTCAGACAGACTTTGGGCCAGAGGCTCTGGTGTTTGCAGACGTGTCCTCTGAGGTTTGATCAGTGTGATGTGAGAACCGTCTGTGGAGGAGGACGTGACTCTCCTTCAGGGCTCTGAAAGTGACGTTTGGCTGCTGGTTCCTCCTCAGCGCCCCACGGCGGACGGCGTGCTGAGAGACGGACACCTGAGTCTGTCCGGGCTGCAGATGAGGGCGCACGCCATGTTTTCAGCTCAGGGTCTCCCTCTGGGCAGCGACACGCTGGAGTACGCTTGGCTCATCGACATGCAGGCCGGGGCGCTGACCGGCAGGGTCACGGTTCCTCAGGTGGGCGGTTTCCCCTCCCTATGAATCAGTTTCCCACATTCAGAACTGGATTTGTTGTGATTTTTTTTATTGTTCTGTGAAATGGTTAGCAATGAGCGCTAACGTCTCTGGCTTTGTCCCTGTTAGCTGGCTAGCATGGTTGAGTGGGCAGAGACGTTCGTTTTCCACGTGGTTTCCAGAGAGTTCCAGCTGGAGCAACCCAAACCCTCCATCATCTGCCAGCACGGCGTGGACCGCCGCATCTGTGCTGACAAGGTACAGAAAGAAAGTACACCTCTCTGAAATGATTACCTGAAGAGTTCACGATATTTATGAAACTTAATGAAGCCGTCGGACTGCTCTGTCCAAATGGACTCATGCTAGCTGTACATCGGCGTTCTGTGATCGCACAGTATGATGAAATGCTAAAGGAAATGACTGGGCTTCAGGGATGTACTTAGATTTTCATCTGTTTAATAAATGAAGGTTGTGCAGTGGTGGCACAGCTAACTAACCTGGTACCAACTTAGCATTTAGCTTAAGCTAACACTGATACTCACTGATAGAGTGCTGTACCAGCATGGTAGCTGGTGGAAGCTAAAGCACTATAGCAATACAGGTTCTAGCTGAAGCTAATGCTAAGATGCTATTCCAACACACTTTTAGGAAAAGCTTTGTAGACAGTTTTTAAACACTTCAAAATAAGAGCATGACTATAAACGGCTAACGGCTATAAACTCCTTATTAACGGTAGCTAACTTTGTTCAGCTGAAAGGTCATACAACAACCAAGTAAATTAGTGATTAAAATTATTTGGGAACTAAATTTAGGGAAAGCTAACTGCGCTAAATGTTTTCAAAGTTAGCCACACTGCTAAATGAACATCAGTGCTTCACTGCTGGGGTTTTGGCTTTGAAGGAGGGTGTTTTTCTTTCTCAGAGCTCTGCACTTCTCTGTTAAACTTTCCCTTAAACTCTGAAGGTTTTTTGTTGTGATTTACTGATGGTCGGGTCGTCTCTGTGAGGAACGCACACGGTTGGGGCAGAAGCATGTCTCTGAGTTGCCATGCCAACAGGCAGCCAGCCAATGAGAACAGGGATTTTTTTTTTTTTTTTTTTCCTTTTTTTTCTCCGAAGAGTTTTTGCGGCGCTAGTGGCTCGTATTTTTTTCTACAGTAGGCAGACAGGAAGGAGGGTGAGGAGCGGGGGGAAGACATGCGGCAAAGGTCGTCGGGACCGGGAGTCGAACCCGCGACGTCCGCGTCAAGGACTAAGGCCTCCAAACGTGGGGCGTGCTAACCCCCTGCGCCACCACTTCACGCCCCGTGAACAGGGATATTTTTAAAAGCGGGTGCTTCATTAGTGTGACTGCTGATCCGAAGCCGTCTGTGTTTCAGCTGGGCCGCCTGCCTGGCCACTGCCGCACCTCCGAGGAGCTGAAGTACACCATGACCCGTCTGGCGCTGGACGGAGTCGACCTCTTCGTCGTGGAGCACGGCTGTGCCGCCAGCGTCAAGGTAACGAGCGCCTAGCATGCCGCAGTCGGCCCGCCGCCGCCACCGAATTCGCTCTGACTCTCGTTTCTCCAGACGGCCGCCGTCCGGGTCGCCACCTGCAACCTGCACAACCAGGCGGTGGGGGAGGGCATCAGCGCCGTGGTGCAGGACGTCAACATGCGGCAGTACATCGAGCAGCAGCAGCCGGGTCAGGGGCAGCCTCCCCTGCTGCGCCGCTCCGTCTGGCTGGAGGCGGGCTCGGTCAACCTCAACCTCATCACGGCAGACATCGCGCTGGCGGCCGATCACCCAGCCAAGTGTGACGTCCAGAGACACTTCCTGGAGCTGCACGACGCGCAGACCAGAAGGTCAGCAGCAGACTTCCTGTTTCAGGGTCAGACTGAACCATCTTCGGTTACTGCCCTCCGATATGCTAAGCTAACTCCTAACCTGACGAACACAGTCCTGTGGGGAATAGAACCATTATGCTAAGCTAACTGCTAGCCTGACAAACACGGTTTAGTTGAATATATGACCATTATGCTAAGCTAACTTCTAGCCTGACGAACACGGTCCTGTTGAATATATGACCATTATGCTAAGCTAACTGCTAGCCTGACGAACACGGTCCTGTTGAATATATGACCATTATGCTAAGCTAACTGCTAGCCTGACGAACACGGTCCTGTTGAATATATGACCATTATGCTAAGCTAACTGCTAGCCTGACGAACGCGGTCCAGTTGAATATATGACCATTATGCTAAGGTAACTGCTAGCCTGACGAACGCGGTCCTGTTGAATATATGACCATTATGCTAAGGTAACTGCTAGCCTGACGAACGCAGTCCTGTTGAATATGTGACCATTATGCTAAGCTAACTGCTAGCCTGAAGAACACGGTCCTGTTGAATATATGACCATTATCCTAAGCTAACTGCTAGCCTGATGACCACAATCCTGTTGAATATAGAACCATTATGTTAAGCTAACTGCTAGCCTGACGAACACAGTCATGTTGAATATAGAACCATTATGCTAAGCTAACTGTCCTTTAGCAAATAGAAAGTTTGAATCTCATGGGGAGTAGAAAGTGCTCCCTGTCGGCTGTTGGAATAGTTCTCTGTGTTTAGTTGGAGCCGCTCCTCTCCGTCTCCTCCAGGCTCTGGTTTCTGTGGCCCGATGACGCCAGCCTGCGCAGTAAGCGCAGCCGGAACCGCTGCGGCTGCCTGGGTGGCTGCAGGTTCTTCGGAGGAACCAACATGGGTCTGGATTTCTTCAGGCTGGAGGAGCTGACACCGTCGTCCTCGTCTGCCTTCTCCTCTTCCAGCGCCGAGTCCGACATGAGCTACGGTCAGTCGCTGCTGCAGCCCACCGAGTGGATCGTCACCAAGGAGACGCCCAAAGTGGACGGTGAGTAGCTGAGCATGCTAATGCTACGCTATCGACGGGGAGCTGCTGGAGGAGAACAGGAAGCAGCGGTTCACAACGTCGAGGTTCTTTTAATAATCCAAGAATGAGTAAGAATCTGCTCTGTCTATTATTGTTGTAATTATTACTTTGTATTATTATTTTAGTTATTGGTCTATGTGGAGGGAATTTACTGGAGAAAATAGAATAGAATAGAATAGAATAGAAGTACTTTATTCATCCCAGCAGGGAAATTACTTTGCAGTTACAGCATAGAGACAAGACACAATAACAACCACCACTGAGTAGTAGTTGTAGATAAAATAAAAAATAAAATATAAAATGCTGTTAATATAAAAAGCAACTTAAGAGCAGTCCTTGCAAAGATTAAAAAAAATGCAGATATGTATATGTAAATATATGTACAGCAAGTGTACCACAGTGCAGTTGTGCAAAATCGGACTGATTAGTGCAGAACAATGATTTAGCTTTTATTGTACAGTGAGATGGCCTGTGGCAGGAAGGATTTCCTGTATCTGTCCCTACGACAGCGGAGCTGGAGCAGCCTATGTGAGAAGGTGCTCTGCTGTCTGTCCACTATGTGGTGGAGAGGGTGCTGTTTATTGTCCATAATAGACAGAACCTTCTTCAGTGTCCTCCTCTCCACCACAGTTTCCAGGGACTCCAGCCTTAGTCCCAGTACAGAGCCAGCTTTCCTGATGATTTTGTCCAGTCTATTAGAGTCGCTGGCTCTGATGCTGCTTCCCCAACACACAGCAGCAAAGAAGATGGCGCCGGCAACAACACTGTGATAAAAGGTCTCCAACATCTTGCTGCACACATTGAAGGATCTCAGCTTCTTTAAAAAATAGAGTCTGCTCATCCTCTTCTTGCACACAGCGTCAGTGTTAGATGCCCAGTCCAGTCTGTTGCCGATTACAACTCCCAGGTATTTGTAATCCTCCACCTCCTCCACCACTTCCCCTTTGACCTTTAGTGGCCGTGAAGGTATCTTCTTCCTTCTGAAGTCAATCACCATCTCTCTGGTCTTACTAATGTTGAGCCTCAGGTGATTCTGCTCAGACCACTCCACAAAGCCGTCCACCAGTGTCCTGTACTCCCCCTCCCCTCCATCCCCTATACACCCGACAACCGCTGAGTCATCAGAAAACTTCTGTAGGTGACATGACTCAGAGTTGTACTGGAAATCAGTGATGTACAGGGTGAAGAGAAAGGGAGAAAAGCACAGTTCCCTGTGGAGCTCCTACGTCACCGACCACCACATCAGACAGGACACTGCCCAGACGGACAAACTGTGGCCTGCCTGTCAAGTAGTCAGTAACCCAGGAGATCACTGAGTCGTTGACACCCATCCTCCGCAGCTTCTCACCCAGTAGCAGAGGCTGGATGGTGTTGAAGGCACTGGAGAAATCAAAGAATGTGATTCTCACAGTGTCTCCTCCACCATCCAGGTGCGAAAGTGCTCGTTGCAGGAAGATGACGGCATCGTCAACTCCTAAGTGGGGCTGGTAGGCAAATTGCAGGGGGTCTAGAAACGTCCTCACCCTAGGCCTCAGCTGGGCCAGGACTAGTCTCTCCATGACCTTCATCACATGAGATGTGAGAGCAACTGGTCTGTAGTCCTCTGGGTCGGATGGCCTTGGCTTCTTGGGGACAGGAACCACATGTGATGTCTTCCACCGCAGCGGGACTCTCTCCAGCCTCAAGCTCAGGTTGTACATGTGTGCCAGTACCGGGGCCAGCTGGCCGGAGCAGGTCTTCAGGATCCGTGGTGTAATGCCATCAGGTCCTGCAGCCTTCCCCTGGTGTAATCGCTCCAACTGTCTCTTAACCTGGCCTGTAGTCACCGTTAGCTGGGGGTAGGTGTTGTTGTCTGCAGTGGAGATGGGGGAGGAGGGGGGATGGGGGCTGAAGGAGAGGTGGTGTGCAGGAGAATGCCGGTAGGTGGGTTGAACAACTTGGGGCAGTGTGGATGTGTGGGGGGATGGTGGTGGTAGGGGAGTAGCAGGAGGTGAGCTAAACCTGTTGAAAAACTGGTTGAACTGGTTTGCTCTATCCAGGCTCCCAGATGTCTGTGTGTCCTTCCCCTTCATCCCAGCGATGTGCTTCATTCCTTTCCACACATCTCTCACACTGTTCTGCTCGAGTTTGGACTCAAGCTTCCTCCTGTAGTTGTCCTTGCATGTCCTCAGTGTCTCTCTGAGTTCACGCTGGACTCTCCTCTGCCCCTCCTTATCTCCAGACCTGAAAGCCATCTTCTTTTTGTTTAGAAGTGCCTTCACGTCACTGGTAATCCAGGGTTTGTTGTTGGAGAAGCAGCGCACGGTCCGGGCTGGCATGACAATGTCCTCACAAGAATCTGATGTAGTCCGTGATGCAGTCAGACATGTTGTCGATGTCCTCCCCATGAGGCCCACAGAGCACATCCCAGTCTGTCAACCCAAAGCAGTCCTGCAGTGCCTCAGCTGCCTCCTGTGTCCACCTCCTCACCGTCCTGATGCTCACAGGCTGCCTACTCACTAAAGGGACATACTTGGGAGTCATCCTTACCAAGATGTGGTCCGACCTGCCAAGGGGGGCAGGACTGTGGCGCTGTATGCATCTTTGGCATTAGCATACAGGAGATCCAGCATTTTGTTTTCCCTGGTGGGACAGTCAACATACTGCTGGAAGTTGTGTAGAGTTTGTCCAATGAGGCATGGTTAAAGTCACCTGTGATGACCATGAAGGCGTCCGGGTGTTGAGTCTGGAGTTTGGCTGCGGTAGAGCTGATGACGTCACAGGCCACCGCTGCATCAGCTGATGGGGGAATGTAAACAGTGATCAAAATGGCGGACGTAAAACTCCCTCGGTAAATAATACGGCCGCATTTCCCACAGCCAGAAGTTCAATGTCCGGGCTACAAATCTGTTCCTTCACGTTAACATGACCGGGATTACACCACCTCTCACTCACATAAAGTGCAATCCCACCGCCCCTCTTCTTCCGACTCTTGGAAAAGTCCCTGTCCCCCGCACCAAGGAAAATCCAGGGACCCTCCACGCTGTAGTCCGGAATAAGCGAGTGTAGCCAGGTTTCCGTGAAGCAGAAGATACTGCACTCCCTGTACTCCTTCTGGGTCCTAACCAGCGCCGTGAGTTCATCCGTCTTATTCCCCTAAGACCTCACGTTCCCCACAATAATCGCCGGTACCGCTGGTTTGTGCCGTCTCCTCTTCTCCCTCCGTTTAACTCCAGACCTGCAGCCCCGGCGTCTCCTCCGTAGCTCCTCTGGGACCACAGGCCGTCTCCGGGCAGCTCAGAGGCTTACACAGCGCAATCAGCCGTTCACGCGAGTAAACAATGCCGCTACTCCGTTCGGCGAGGTTCTCCGTAACAAAGAGTAGAAAAAGTAGCAGAAGAACGCGGAGAACAGCGACAGAACCACATCCAGCCATTGTGGAAAGCTTAACTGATGATCTATGGGTTCTTTAAGGATGGATCCTTAATGGGGTTACAGCAAATATATACAGATTAACACACACGACGGGAGCTGCGTCTGCAGGCAGCCAGCTGTGCCGGCGCCCATTTTTTTTGGGATCCAATATTAACTAATTTCAGCTTTTAATTGATGCTTTTTATTTATTTTTTTCTCAGTTATTATATTTTGAAAGTTCTTTAATTTTATAATTAAATTTTTATTTTTTGTATTTATTCTTCCCTTTTCAAATGTTTTCTGTTTTTTATTTATAAGTGTCATAGTATTATCAGTTTGGACTATTTTATTTTATTTCTGTTTTTATTTAGATTTTAAATGTTAGAATTATTTGTATTAATTTGAAGTTTTAAAACTATTTGATTTATTTTAAATAGCAGTTTTATTGTTAATTTTTGTATTTTACTACATATTTCAATTTTTAATTTTTTTTTAGTTTTAATATTATATTATTTATTTATTTTTACTTTGAACAAAAAATTCTTCTAATCATTCATAAGCATGATTAATCCTAAATCATGCTTATGAAAATTCTGGAAATATTTTTTCATGTTAAAGGGAGGAAAAAAGTTAATGTTTTTTTCCCTGATTGATGGACGTAATTAAAACCAAAACATGGCGTCTCTGTCTCTGTTTCTGTGTGTCTCTCTGTGTGTGTGATGCTGAAGCAGCATCACTTCACCATCACTCAGTTTCTGAGTTTCTCTGGTTTCCTCAGGTAAAGTGGTCGGGCTGAAGCGGGACACGCACTCCCCCTGCCTGCCACCGGAGGTGCCAGAGAGGCGCGGCCAGCAGCACCTGAGCCTCCAGGTGCCCCAGCGCTCCCACAGCTCCGCCTCCTCCTCCGAGGAGAACAGCTCCTCCAGCGCCGCGCTGCCCCTGCTGGCAGGAGAGAGAGACTCTCGCCGCCTCCTAGCGCCGAGGAGCGCCGCTTCCCTCTCAGCGCCAGAACCCACGCCGAGTGAGTCCGACACACAGAGACACACAGAGACACAGGCGCACACACACACACACACACACCCAGAGACACACACACAGAGACAGAGACACACTCTTTAATCCTGCTTTAACAGGGTTTTCTTTTTACTAAATGTCAGATTCTTATTTATGGTTGTTTGTCTCCTGAATATTTTTCTAATCTGAACGTTTTGTGTCGGAATGTTTTGGCTTTGCTGGAGTTCACTCAGCATGATGCTGCCACCGCTGTACCTTCAGACGTCCTTCTTTCTCCTCCAAAAACATTTGAGTTTCAGCTTCATCAGACTAGAGCATGTTTATTAAAATAATCCCAAAACCAGACTGTTAATTCCCAAATTAGCTGCACTACATAAGCCTGTCTCAATAAATAATTAACTAATTAATGATTAATTAAAATGAGCTTCATAATTTCCAATCAGATGATTAATATTTTGTTTGCAGACACATTATAATTTCTGTATGGCTTTATATTTCCTTTTATTGTTTCTGGTTTTTATTCTGGATATTTAAAATATCTTCTAGTTTCAGTGTGGCGTGTTCAGTATGAAATTAAACTCTCAAACGACAGGTATTATCATTTATCAGTAATTTTTACACACAGTTCCTAACTTAGAGAGCAAACTGCAACATTTCCCATCTCGTTAGTCATTTGTCCCTGCAGTTGTCACGGTAACGTGTTTTCTGGAGGATAAATCCTTCCAGAAGTGATAATACGGCCGTTTCCAGTTTATCCTGGTTTACTCTGGTTGTATCAGATTATAATCCGGTGTAATCTCTCCGTGTCCTGTGTCTCCGCAGCGCGCTGGGCGACGTCCCCGAGGCGTCCCCCCTGTCCCCCGGCTCCCAGGACCGCGCCTCGGTGCGTTCGCCGCTCTGCTCGCCGCTGCGCCGCCAGTCTTCGGTCCATTCGGGTCGGCTGGGCAGCACCAAGAGCCTGTCGGCCGCCGTGTTCGCGACAAGCCGCCAGTCGCTATGACCTCCGCCGGCGGTGGCGGCGGAGGCGTCCAATTCAGCAGCGAGGTTTCGCGTAGCGACGAGAACGTCCTGGACTCGCCCCGGCAGCGGCGCAGCTACGGCTCGTTCCCCTTCACGCCGTCGGCCGACTCCAGCACCTTCCACCAGTACCGCTCGGCCGACTCCAGCATGTCGGTGGCCGAGAGCGAGGCCTACTTCTCCGCCACCGAGGACTTCGAGCCGATCAGCAGCGCCGACGAGGGGCCCGGCACGTACCCGGGTCGCAAGAAGAAGAGGCGGCAGCAGATGCAGCAGCCGCAGCAGCCGCCGTACCACATGGAGAGCTACAGGTGAGGTCAGAGGTCGCAGCAGATCAGACAGATTGAGCGGCTCTGCTCCTGTCAGGCTGGATGAATGAATGATTTAACTCTGATTTAATGTTAAAGCTGAGCAGCTTCAGACCGAACGCGGGCCGCCGGCACCGCCATCTTTAATCTGATGCTTCCTGTCTGACTCCATCAGCCAATCAGACGCTCAGCCTCTTCCGGCCGCCTCAGCCAAACACTTTCATGACAGACAGGACGAAGTTAATCTGCATCTCCGTACCTCGCAGTATAAAATCATGGCTGAAGGGTGAAAGCGCATCACAGACCAGCCGCCATGGGCCAAACCGCTAACGGGTAAAAACGCGACGCTTAGAGCCAGGCCCGGCAGCGCTGGGGGGGTTCTGGGGGACATTGCCCGTCCACAGAGTCAGCTGTGCCCCCCTGGACTGGAAGCTGTTTGTGACTGATAACTTTCTGTTATTCCTATATCGATTTGATACAGTAGCGGCTTCTGCACTTCCCATATCTGTGCCTTCTGTCACTATTTTCAGCAGTTAAAACTGTTTAATCCGTTGTTAACACGTAGTAACTTGTTTTTCCGAGCTGCCTTTAAACGCATCATGAGCGCTAAGACGCTAGCGAAGGAGACCTGCTGCTGCTGTGCAGAGCTGCTCAGGTGTGTTAGAATCATGGCAGCAAAACGTAAAGAACTTTGCAGTTTTTCCCCCAAACTAACGGAATGAGTTGAGTAAAGCTAGGCAATGTTAGCTAAAAGAGGACTAGCTAATACCGTAAGAAATATTATTATTGCTAAATAGATTGATCCCCCCCACCCCCGTTAAACTGGTCTGGAGCTGGGGCTGCAAAGGGAGAAATAAACTAAAGCTCATCAAATGTTTGCTAACTTTGCTGAAAACACAATCGAACTGAGCTAAAAACGTACAAACTCAAACCAGCAGGGAAACGTGGCTGCAGCGTGTTTTGGCGCTTTTTCACGTGTTTGCACCAGTCTGCGGCTCGTTTCACGGTTTGTTGACCTCTGACCCCCAGCCGCAGCTCAATCTACCACAGCGTGGAGGGGCCTCTGACCTACGTCCTGAACGGGGAGCTGATCACGGACCCCGCCCCCCGCCGCCGCCCCAGCCGCTGGCCGCCCACCCGTCCCAGGCCTCCTTCGTGTCGGCGCTGGCCATGGAGGAGGAGAGTTCTGTGGAGGCGGAGAAGACGGCCGAGCCCGGCCCGGTGACCCGGCAGCCTCACGTCATGGCCTGCTACCAGAACTACCTGGCCCACTACCAGGTACCGCCCCGCCGCGGCCCGGCCCAGCCCGGCCCGTTCTCCGTCTGGGCTCTGAATGACGCGGCTCTCTGCAGGTGTCCAACTGGTCCGTCAAAGCAGCCGACCAACAAGAGAACCTCCAAGTCGTCTCTGCACCGGCCACTGGACCTGGACACGCCCACCAGCGAGGAAAGCTCCGCCTCCTTGACCAGCTGGCTGTGCCCGGCTTCAAGGTCCGACTTCCTCTGTTCTGGACGGGTTCCTGCTGTTCACTGGGTCGGAACCAGCCTGGTCTGTTCTGGTTCTGTTGCTCCGACTCCAGATGCTTTTTTATAAAGTTCTGCTCCTTCCTGGTCCAGATTAATCTCCTCCAGGATGCCTGGTTCTGATAACTTCAGAACCTTGTTAGCGACCCACTTAGGGTCTGATGGTTCTGCAGAACCTTGTTAGCGACCCTTTTAGGCTGGGTCCGCAGCAGACACAGCAGGGACACTCAGAACCGTCTGGAGGTTCTGGTGCTCCGTAGAACCTTCCTGTTGTGCCTGGTTCTGGTTCTGGACTCAGACGAGGTTCTGTTCTCCAGGTGATCAAGCCGGGCCTGTCGGCCACCTCCCTGCTGGACCGCGGGCTCCAGCTGATGGGCGACAACACCAGGTACAGGAAGTGGAGCAGGATGACCTGCTGATCAGATACTGACCCTGACCTCTGACCTCTGACCCCGGTGCGGTTGTTGCCCCGCAGCACGCCGTACACGCCGCTGGATAAAAGAGCCATGGAGAACACGGACGAGGACACGACGACGGACGACTGGTCGCTGGAGCAGCCGCTGGCTCAGACCAGAACCACGGCCATCGTGGAGGTGAAAGGCGCCGTCAACGTGGTTCTGACGCCGCTGGTGGCCGAGTCCCTGGACAGGTAGAGACCGGCTGACGGCTCCGTTCCGTTTGGACCGGAACCGGAATGATCACACGGTTTTCTGTTGCGTCCGTCTCAGATACATCGAGTCCATGGTCCACTTCGAAAGCGTCCGGCACCCGGCGGCCATCTTGGACGACCTGCACGGTAAAGTGCTGACCGAGGCGTATCAGATCAGCAAGTCCACGGTGGCCGAGTCGGTGCGTATCCATCCACCCGGTTCTACAGGTGAGCCGCTTACCTGCGGCGACTGACGCTGTGCGTCCACAGAGTCAGACGGCCAAGCCGGAGCAAAAGCTGTCCAAGCCGGACGCCGCCACCCTGACCTCCAGCGGACAGACGGAGCTGTCCGTCAAACCCGACAACGTCAAGATAAAGGGGCTCCAGGCCAACGTCTCCATCCCAAAGGTGTGACCTTTGACCCGGAAGGCAACGCGTCCAGGATGTGTTTGGTGACTGTGTGTAACTGTGTCTGTGCAGGTGAACCTTTGCCTCCTGCAGGCCTCCGTAGAGGAAGGCTCCCCGTCCGCTAAATGCGTCCCACACGTGTCTCTGGTGGCGCTGTGCTTCGACCGGATCGCCACCCAGTTCAGGATGAACCGGTGAGCCGTGCGCATCCAATAGCCACCCGCAGGTTACCACGGCGACGCATAGCCACCCACAGGTTACCATGGCGACACTCATCATTGTCAAAACCTGCCTAATATTAGCATTAACATGCTAACTTCGCAGGTCTGATGCTTTTCAGATTTCACATCAGCCACTTAAATTTAGGATGGTGGCCATTATTCAAGATGGCTGCCACGTTTTACTCTTATTGTGATGAAATATTCCTTCTTTTTATGACTTTGTCTCATCAAATGTTTTCCTCTTTGGTCGTCATATTTATACAACTTTCAAGTGATAAAATGTAGCAGAAATCAATAGTTGTTTTAATGTTAGCTTTAGCCTCTGCTAATTTTAATCTTTTATTTAACCAGGTAAACCCCGTTGAGATCTAGATTTCATTTTCAAGAGGGACCTGGGCAAAAAATTTGCAATACATAGCAACCTGGTTACAAAATGTTTGTGTTTAGTGGTTTAGCTTCAGCTTCTTATCATTTTCTTTGTGTTTTGCTGTTTAATGTTAGCTCCTGGTAATTTTTTATGCAATAGGGTTAGGGTTAGGGTAAATATTTTTTTGTATTTCATTTTTTAGTGTTAGCATCTGCTAATTTGTTTTATGTGCCAAGAGGTTTAGCATTAGCTTCTGTTAACCTTAATGTGTTTGGTGGTTTAGCGTTAGCGGAGCTAAGAGTTTTGTTCAGTGAATGAATGGATAGTGAAGCTGCTGTGGAACCGGTTGCCTCTGTTCCTGTCAGGGGGATCGTTGAGGAGACACCGAACGCCACCGAACATGGCCGACCATCCGTCATGTTGGAGAAGTACGCGTCGGCCACCAAGATGCAGCCGCAGTCGTCCGGGTCGCTGCGCTCCAACGCCGGCATCGAGAAGGGCAAAGAGATCGCTGCCAGGCTGAACGTCCACCGGATCCACAGCCAGCTGCGCGGACTGGACTCCACAGGTCGGTTCCACGGTCCGGCCCGGCCCCCCGCTGCAACCGTGCCCTCTGAACCCCGCCTTGTCCTCTGCAGACGTGGGGACGTTCGCCATCACCGCCATCCCGTTCGAGAAGTCCAAGGTTCTGTTCGGCCTGGAGGACCTGGACGAGTTCTCCCTGGTGGACGAGACGGACGGCCAGGCGGCGCCGAGCGACCCGACTCGCACCGCTGCCTCGCTGGAGAAATGGGGCTGGATCATGTTCGAATGCGGCATCGAGAACCTCACTATCAAAGGTAACGGCCGCTCCCTGCAGCGCCCCCCGCAGGACGGGAGGCTCACGTCTCCGCTCTGCTTCCAGGCGGCCGTCAGTCCGGCGCCGTTCTCTACAACGCCTTCGGCGTCATGGGACACTCGGACGGCGGCGGGAAGACCGGGACCGGCAAGTCCAACGGCTCCACAGGATCCCAGACCGGGAGCGGCTACAGCACCGACGTTTCCGACGACAACCTGCCCAACGACGTCATCAGCCCCAACTCTGACGCCAACGACAACTCGGACTCGGACGAGCAGGTCAGGACGACTCGTTCCTGCTCTCCTGGTGGAGAATAACCTCATAAAAGACAGAATTTAATTCTGATTAATTCAGATTTTATTAATCAATACCAGTTACTGGCAGAAATGATCAAATTCTGAATTTAAAGCTTCTTTTTGTAACGGAAAGATGAAAATGATGGATAATTTGATTGAAAATAAAGAATAAATGAATCGAACATCAATAAAGTGGACTAGATTTGATAAATACTTTAAGATTAATTACATCTGAGCAGAATTAAAACTGTTTGTTCATAAAAACTACAATAATAAACCTGAGCATAAATAAATAAAACTATACAGTTTCTAGAGGCGGGGCGTAACGTTGTCATGGCGCCAGTCTATCACAAATAATCACATAGAAAATAAATGTAAAAATTCAATAAAAATACCTAAATCATAGATGTATTGTGTAGTTCTAAAGTTTAAGTTGAAGCATTGAGATTAACATAAAATGTAAAGAAAATATAAAATAAAAACAGAAAACAGACTGAACAGGAAACGTATCATACTCAGGGTTTCCTTTTTCAGTGTATTATAAGCCTGGCGGCCCGCCATGCTTTCCTAGCCCCCCGCCAGGCTAAGCGTTCCTTCTTTCTTTGCGGGTAGGGTAAACAAACAGCTCAAACTCAAAGATTAAACTCACAGCATCAGTTTCACAGGAAACTCTGCATACTGTTAAAGTAACATAGTGAGACTAAAACATGCAGCTGAGGAGCAGGATGGTCATAATAAGTTCAACAGGTGTAAAAAAACAAACAAACTAGAAATACCAACAGACTCTGAGTTTGCTTGTTCTAACTATTAATACTTTTATTATTGGATACTAATCTGATAATAGTATTAATCTAACGGTGCAGATAGCATATAGATGAAACTACAACAGAAGTAAACAGATATGGAGGCGTTTGAGTGGAATCCATTTTTACCTGAAGGCTTCCCGTCATGCAGGATGAAGGCGTGGAGTCTGACGACCTGAAGAAAGATCTCCCCTGATGCCGCCGCCGCCGACTCCAGCAGCATGAAGCTAACCATCAGGGAGATCTGGTTCAGCTTCGCTGCTCCCACCAACGTCCGCTCAGCGTCCCAGACCATGTCCAGGTGGGACGCCTTACCCCAGAAACACCCGACTGGATCTGCAACCCAAACCTCCAGAATGACTGCTGATGCTAGGCTAGGCTAAAGCAAGATGATTAAAAAAATAACATTTCAAAAATCCAGAATAACTAGCTAACTGCTAGGCTAGGCTAGTGCAGCTTTATGCGACTTTATGCTGGTAAAATTGTAACAACTTTCTCACATTGTTAGACTTTGTTCTCTGAATATCATGAGTTTATTGCCTTAAATTACAGCTTTATAATTTGACTTGGATTATTTTTCCATAGTATTCTCGTAATTAATTATTTTCTTTGCCTTGCCCTAATACTTCATTGCATTGTAAGAAACAGATTAGATTTTATAATGTAAGGAAAAATACATTTGTCAGATTCATAAATATGTTGCCGTATTTTTCCTCTGTGGGCCCACTGGTGGCGGCACTCTGAAGAGCCCAGTCTTAGAGAGAACTCGCGTTTCTCAGGTTGTTTTTTCCCATTTCGTGTTCAGGCAACTGAACCTGCTGAGCACCGCCACCCCGGCCATCGGCGCCTGGCTTGTCCCCATCGACCAGCTCAAGTCGTCGCTACGGAAACGGGACATGGAGGGAACGCTGCGCGTCTGCGCCGTCATGGGCTGCATCATGACGGAGGCTCTGGAGGTAACACGCCCAATCGGTTTAAACATCTGAATCCGGTTTCACTGTTGGAATCGGTTTTATTTACCGTGTTTTCATTTGTGTTTGTGCAACAGAAGAAGAGCATCCACATCCCGATCCGCAGCAAGTACAACCGGGTGACGAAGCGCGCCCGCTACCTGCACGAGAATCCGTCTGCATGCTGTGCAACATCCTGCACCGCTACTTGCAGCAAGGCCGACTATGCCGTCATCGAGGAGGCCACCATGGTGAGGGGCAGACTGGTTTCACTGGGAGCAGACTGGGAGCCAGCTGGTCCTCTGGTCTTACTGGTCTTACTGTCTCTCCCCAGAACGACGGTTGTTCCGGCCCTGGTGAACGCTGAAGAAGGGTCTGGTGGCTCTGGCCCGGCAGTGGATGAAGTTCATTGTTGTGACTCAGGGCTTCAAGGCCATCGGCCTGACCTGATGGGTCCTAGCCAGATCGCCAAGCCCAGAGAGGCCAGCAGAACCAGCCTGACCGGTACTGGGCCTGGATAACGGCGCCGCTGCACAGCGACACCAGCGCCGACGGAGCGGAGTTCGAGTTCGATGCAGGTGGGACCAAGTTAAACGGGTTGACACTTGGAAGTACCGGGACCGATCCGGAACCACCGGCGGTTCTGATCCGATCCACACCAGATTAAGACCTTTAATGTTTTTCGCTGCTGTGTGCTTTGATTCTTTCATGTTTGAGAATTCCTTTAGTCTCCATGGCAACCAGTCACCTGGTTCTAAACACCTGGGTGGACGTAGCTCCGCCTTCAAGCCGCAGCTCCTCCCAACTCAGCTCCTTCAGACTAGCAGCGGCTATTAGCAAACACAATTATAGGAGCTGCTGCCCAGATAACGCTGGTAAAACCGTTAAAGGGTTAATAGAGGAGCCATGTTGGGATACTTCCTGGAGGCGGAGCTTCAGAGAGAGCAGCTCTCTTAGGAGACAAGACCCAATTTCAAGGCAATAAAGCAGAAATAACTTTTCTTTGAAGTCATATTTGATATTTACAGCATTTTATAACAACTGAATAGGTTAGTTATAGAACATTTTACAGATTGTTCTATAAATGGCTCTATGAGCCTGGAAAACATGACACTGCCCCTTTAAACGACTCTGTTCAGAAAAAGTTTATATTTAGCATTTCTCAGTCTGGCAGAGTCTGGAAATGATGCGTTCAGTTTCTGTTTCCACAACTAAAGGGATAATGATGCAACCATCATGCTAAGTGACTACAGTACAAGCTTGTGGAGGCAGCACTATGATTTGGGGTTGCTGCAGATCATAGTGCTGAACCTGTTGAACCTGACCTGGTTAGGTCCTGACCTGACCTGGTTAGGTCCAGCTTCAACAGCATTATAAGGTCAGTTGACTACCTGAATGTACTAAAAGACCAGGTTAATCCACCAATGGATGTTTTTATTCCCTGATGTTAAGGGGACATTCCAAGATGACAATACCAGAATTCATCAGGTTCAAATTGTGAAATATGTGTTGTGCAGATTTGCACAGTAGTGCAAATCTGCACAACACAGGAGTGTTTATTAAGAGTGTTTGAACTTTTCTTTGGTGGCAGTTAGGCATAGCAATTACTCATTTACTCACTTTGTCTAGACAAAACATAGAACATAGGATAAAACATTTAAAGACTGGGACAAGAATAAGCTTGTCCCTGTCTGCCAATAATTTAAGTGTGAACCTTAAATTATTGGCAGCTTCAGCTCAGCTGACAGCCCATCCAGGAAGGCATCTCTGCTAAACTCTACCTGTGAGGAGGAAAAACGAGGAGGAACGTAATGTTAGAATGGCAACAACTGCAGATGATGTATATGTGGAGACCAAATGTAGAAATGGTTTCTCTTTATTGACTAAACCTACGGTACAATGCTTGCCCAGGGCACCAAACA
>NC_045690.1:676966-729836 GCF_003331165.1 Xiphophorus hellerii
GGCTGCAACCGTCTCTGAAATGCCTTTTTGGACACTAAAGGTTGCTGTAGAGTTACAAACCAACATGTAATAGAATCAACATTTACAACCTATCCACTCCTGTTAACCTGGTTTCTTATTACAACAGGTTTAATAATATTATCAATTCTCTTGCTCCACTCAAAACCAGTGATGTTTCCTTCTCCATTTCTGCCCCTTGGTTCACTCCTGAGCTTTGCCTGATGAAAGCCCGAGGTTGGCAACTTGGAAGACTTTTCAGGAAATCTGGTCTCACTCTCCACACACACTTCCTCCGCACACAACTTGTTAAAGCTGAACTCCTGAACTGTTCTCTGAACTCCCTGATTTCTGCCATCCACTCTTCTCTAATCACAGGAACTATCCCTTCAAAGCTGCTGCCATTACACCAACCCTGAAAAAATCTGGTGCTGACCCCTCGGACTTCAATTACTACCGTTCTATCTCCAATCTCCCTTTCTTTTCCAAACTCCTCAAAAAAATAAAATAAAATAAAAACAAAACAAAAAAAACAACAGTTGCCTCCCAACTTCATTCCCACCTTTCCTGCAATAAACTGTATGGACAACCCCAATCTGGTTTTAGCACTGAAACCACTCAACAAAATTATAAAATGATCTCCTCATGGCAACTGACTGGATTTCTAGCCATCCTCATCTTCCTTGACTTGAATATAACTTTCAACACCATCTGTCACACCACACCCCTTTGAAAGGCTGTATTCCATTGGCATATCTCACACTCCATTACACTAGTTTATTACACAAGCTCTAGAGTTCGCTGACTGACTCAAAATTACTGCATTCTCTAAAATGAAATGAATCAAAATATTTAAAATTTGCCAGAGTTTCAACAGGTTAGTCAAGCAGTAAAGCTGGCTCCACTTTAAAATCTTATTTAGGGTATATAATTGGCTCTTTTGTCTTGGCTAAATTAATAATTACCTTGCTCTAACAGCAACATGTCTCATCTTCATGTTAAATAACTAAACAGCTCTGCCCATATCATTGTTTTTCCTTAGTAATCCAGCCAGAGCCATAATCTACAAACAAGCTTTTTATACAGATTTATAATTAGGTGTACCTCATATAGCACTTTATTTTGTGAATTTGCAGGGGAAAAAATGCTGAATTAAAGTGTTGTCTCTTTGTATTCAGCTAGTATTTTATTAAGGGCCTTAATTATCCCTTTTAAATGAACATAAAATATGTTAGTTAAATTCAGTAAACCCAGATAGTTACAGTACAATGAATTGATTTTATTAATTACATACAGGTTTAGATGTAATTCAACTGCGTACCCAGTTGATTCAGTCATTTGAAGCAGTTTTTATTCAGCTTGGCAAAATATTAAAAAAGTAAATAAAAAATAATAACTACCTTGATGCAGTTTTAGAAAGTTAGAACTTGTGGTTTACTGCAAAATATAGAAAAACAAAGCAATTCAATCTGGAGAGACTCAGATGGAGAAAGACAGCGATTAAAAAGGTTTATTGACATACATGAATTATAGTTCTTTGGCGATCAGGCCCCAGCTGAGGACATCGAGCTGTGAATTGCAATAAGCTCGGATGAGCATTCCCAATACTGGTTAGGAATGTCATCCCCTGGGACCAGACACTAGTGGTGGAGGTCGGTGAAAAATGCGTGCCTGGAGAGCAGGGAGAGTGGATGTGGAGAAGGGGCGGAGGTGGGTTGAGCTGTGTGTCATCTGCATAGTTATGGTAGCTAATATTATTTCCTGTTATAACCTGAGCTAGTGGGAGCATATAAATATTGAATACGAGGGGTCCTAGGATTGAACCTTGGGGTACCCCACATGTGACCTTTGACCTCTTTGATGAGAAGTTTCCAATTGAAACAAAGAAATCCCTGTTCTTTATGTAAGATTCAAACCAGTTAAGCACTGGACCGGAGAGTCTGACCCAACTCTCCTGTCAATTCAGTAATATGTCATGGTCGACAGTGTTGAAAGCTGCACTGAGGTCCAACAGAACCAGCACTGTGGTTCTCCCACAGCGCTAACTGACGGCGAGTTAGCCAATGTCGAAGCAGAGAAATGAATGCGGTAAACATGACAACCTGTGAACGTTTCCCCACCTTCATTTCCGTTTCGCAGCATTGTTGGGCACCAGGTGTGCCCGCCAAGTTATGAGAGTCGAGTCCATTGTGGTGTGCAGTTGGATCTCGGTTGGATGAGCGCTGGCGCCGTGCTCGTCGGGCTGCTGCGCCAAGATTTGGAACCTGCACATTTGTGCTGCTGGATGCATTTCAGTGGCTTTTTACTGCAGCATCTGAAAGTACGCTGTTGTGTGGCTGATTAAGGTACCAGTTTTTCCATTTTACCTTATATAGCTTAATTATTGTTAGCAGACACTTTACTGTCATTTTTGGGTATTACAGATTGCTGCTGTTGCATATTATGCTCTCACCAAAGTGCATTTTTTTAGATGCCCTCAGTTAATTGGCTAATAGTTTGTCCTCTAGAGTTGGAGTTATAGTTATAGCACAAGCACCACAGAACCAGAACAACAGTTCATATTTCTTTTTTTATGAATTAGCTGATTGGGCACAGCTTTATGGGACTGGATTGACGCAGTGTGAGATTTGTGTTTCTTTTGTTTAATATTATTTTGTGTCAGTAATTTACCTTGCTTCTAATTTGGTTTGCAGTTGTTTGTGTTTAAGTCTCAGATTGCTTCTAGATTCCTGTGCTTTATTGGGTTTTAAACTAGAATAATAAAGTACATTTTTAATATTGTAACAGAATGTATAAATAAAATATATTTTGTATACTATTTCTGTTTCATCATTTTAAGTCAGACCTACCTGGGTACTGTTAATTGGGATACCCCTAGGCTACTTGATGTTGTTTGAGAAGTCTACCAGTTTGCTTTAGGGCCACGTCCTCTGTCACAATCTGGGTTCTTCCCCTGTATTACATATGCATTCATTCAGTTAAAATTCCTGGAGCATTTGAAACGCAGTCTGAGTGGCGCATGCGAATAGGGCCTGCAAGTTCGGGAGGGGGATAGACTAATAAAACTTCTTGAGTTTCCTAGCGTTGCAAACTATGAATGAGACGTGTGAAGGCTGCGTCTTACCCCGAAAGCCCGAGGCGGGCGTGAGGTGAGAAATCCGATGAGAGGTGCTGATATTCTTTTTTGCAGAACTCTTAGCAAAACTATCAACCAGCTCAAAAAGCGGAAGATGCCGTGGATGGAGGTCCTTATCAACTGGGGATTGGTCGGTAATTGGCCGTGACGTGGCTTGGTCCAGCGTTGATAGGTCGACGATGATGAGCGGGATGCGCCGATTGGATGATGTAGGTGGGGCCAGAGAGTCTTCCAGTTTGAATTTACGCCTAGGCTTCATTTCATATTGACAACAATAAAGGGGATTCCTGCCAGGTTTTTTTAATAAGACATTGTATTTCACAGCAATGGCATTTCACTTTTAAATGCAAATTTCTTCTTGCTAAGTTTTTTAACAATGATTTATGAAATTGGCCACTAGTTATGGCGACCACTTCCTTTTAAACCATAACTTGATATCCAGAGGTTCTAAAACATTTAATAAGAATACAATAAAATTGACATCACCTGTTACTATGAAAGTTATTCAATTTGATAAAATTAGTTAAATGAAACATTTGTTTCTTTGTTTACTGAACAGTTTCTAAAACGGCCACGAAAAACGTTTAGCATGTCAGAAAACAAAGCATCAGATAGAAAAAAAAATCAAAAAGCTGATGCAGATTTAGAATAAGATTAAAAACAAGTTTCATACAAAAGTAAAAGGCAAATTTTTTAATACACAGTTTAATGTCAATTTGTGTGGAGAGTGGAAATAGAACAAATGTACAATAAGCCATAACAAACATACATATCAGTCTTCTGTACTATTCACAAACTCCCAGTTCTGTTAAACTCATCACTTTGGTCAAAACAGACTCCACTGAACCTATGTGTGGAAACATTCTGAATATTATTATAGTCTCTGCAGCAGTTGTAAGCAGTAATGAAGAAAATATTTTTGTTTTTGCTATGTTGCCTCAGATGATCATTATAAAATCTTAATGTGTCCTAAAAGCACTTTTGCGAGAATTTATCTTTGTGGATATTTCATAAACACTGAATGATACTAAAGAAATACCAATTATTCTCTGTGAGAAACATCAAATTGATTAATCTTTCTCACATGCATATTTTTTTAATCTTTGTTCAATCTAGAAAGGGTTTCCTCCTCAGAGCTTGTATTAGTCTTGTCATCTGGCTTACCTGCAAAGAAGAAACAAACACATTCTGCTTAAAGTACAATTCTTTGATTTACTGAAATACAAAATTTGAGGCTTTCTATAAAATTATTCTTAGTGAAGCAAGATTTTGTTTGACTGCAGAGTTAAAGTCCTAAACAGCCTTCATTTACGAGCAAATCTTGCAGTCCCATCAGCAAACTTAAACAAATTAAATACAAACACCTGCATAAGATTTCACTTACAAACCCTGCAAGGAAGAAAGTAGAGAGACACTGGAAGCCGTAACAGGCAGAAATTCAATTCAATCTCATTAATACAAAACAGCAACAAATGGGTCTGTTTCTGCTAGTTTTTTACAATCTGCTTTCAATGTAGTTCAAACTTGTTTACATACTCTGTAGCAGGTTTTGAATGTGGATAAGATGAAAGCAATGGTTTTCTCACACTCTCGATAACGATCAGAGATCCCTCTATTGCTTAGCTCTGCTGTGGGTGCACAAATTGAGTTTGTCAATAAATATAAATATTTTGCCTTTATTTTAGATAAAGAGCTTTTTTAACCTCTGAGTCCCTCCAGATGACTGAGCTTCTCAACCAATAGATGAGTGTAGAAACATAGACTGGTAAATCTAGAGCTTTGCCTTTTGACTCAGCTCTCTCCTCACCACCACAGAGTAGTACAGTGCCTGCTATACTGTAGACAACGTACCAATCCGCCCATCAATGTCCTGCTCTATTTTTCCCTCATTCGAGAACAAAATCCCAAGATACTTAAAATTGAGCCAGGACCTCTTCTGTGACCCAGAGAAGGCACTCTACCCTTTTATGGCTCAATACTGTGGCCTTGAATTCGGAGGCACTGATCATCATCCCAGCCGTTCCACACTAAGCTGTGAACTGCTCCAGTGAAAGCTGTAAATCACAACCTAATGAAGCAATAGTACCACTTCATCTGCAAAAAGCAGAAACGGAATCCAAGACTACCAAAATGAATTCCCTAAATATCTTGGCTGCGCCTAGAAATTCTATCCATAAACATGATATGAACAGAATCGGTGACAAAGGGCAGCTCAGACCGGAAAGGACTTACAAAAGCCATTTTTGCAGTGCACATTGTTCTATTTGGATCTAAGGGCCACAGACAGTTTGTCAGATATCCTACAGACTCTGAACCACTACCTGGTGGTGAGTTGGCTCCGTTCGTGAGGGGGGGGTCCTGCCCCAAGTGGAGAAGTTTAAGTGTCTTGGGATCTTGTTCATGAGTGAGGGAAGAAGGGAGTGGGAGATCGACAGGCAGATTGGAGCAGCGTTTGTAGTGAAGCGGGCGCTGTTCTGGTTCATCGTGAGAGAAGAGAGAGCTGAGTCAAAAAGCAAAGCTCTTGATTTACCGGTCAATCTACGTTCCTACCCTCATCTATGGTCATAAGCTTTGGGTCATGACCGAAAGAACGAGGTCACAGATACAAGCGGCTGAAATGGGTTTTCTCCAATGGGTGTCTGGGCTCTCCCTTAGAGATAGGGTGAGAAGCTCAGTCATCCTGGAGGGAGTCAGAGTAGAGCCGCTGTTCCTTCATGTTGAGAGGAGCCAGTTGAGGTGGCTCGGGCATCTGGGTAAGATGCCTCCTGGACACCTCCCTGGTGAGGTGATCTGGGCACATCCCACAGGGAGGAGGTCCCGGGGAAGACCCAGGACACGCTGGAGGGCCTATGTTTCTCGGCTGGCCTGGGAACGCCTTGGGATTCCCCCGGAGAAGCTGGAACAAGTGTCTGGGGAGAGGGGAGACTGGGCTTCCCGTGTTAGGCTGCTACCCCGAACCCGGATAAAGCGGAAGGAAATGGATGGATGGATGGATGGTAAGGCTGAGGTAATTCTTTTCCTCAGCTTCCTCGCTGACAAATACATACTGAAAAAGCTGGAAGGGACAACCAAGAACGAAAAAGTTCCACTGACTTTGGGGAGATTGCCTCAGCAGCTTTAGCAAGACTTTGATTGACATGATACTCCCCAACAACCTTCAAAGTTGTACTCTGTTCAATGCAAAACAACCAGATCTAGAGTACAATAGGTGTGGCAAGAACCAGATTTTAATAATTTAGTAATTGGTACCATAAATTACAAGATAAAGAAGCCCATCTTTATTAAAAAAGAAAGATTGAATCAAAAGTCAAAATTTGCTTTGGAAAGATCAAATTTTCTTTTGTCATCACTGAAGTGCAGCAAAAAAGTGCAGGCTTTTATTTTCCAAATACTGAAGGCAAATTATATGGTTCATTCTGCCATGACAAACATTCAAACTTACCTGAGAGTTTTCTTTTACGCCAACACAGAAAATAAAAGAGGGCAACTGAGATAATAACTCCAATTACGCCAGCAACACCAACAACAAGTCCCTTAAAAAATCCACTGTCATCACCTGAAAGATAGTATAATAAGATAACATTACTCTCAAAATGTACCAATAGAATAACCTCTTATCCAACAATATAAAGCACTGGTTGTGCTAAAATCCATATATAACCAAATACAAGACATATTTTGACTGGTGTCATAAATGAATTAGTAGTGAGTGGTATAAAATTGAAGAACCAGCAATGCTATAATTGATTTAAAAAGATTTTAGAGCACCAATGCATTTTTTTGCAGGCCATATAAACAATTTAATATTTAAAAACGCAGGCTGGTCAGTTTATTTCCATTTGGACACCATTGAATACTGTATAGCAGGGGTCTCAAACTCGCGGCCCGCGGGCCAACTGCGGCCCTCGGGACGATAGTTTGTGGCCCCCGCCTTAATATGAAAGTTTAATGTTAGTGCAGCCCGCGAGTTTGATATAATTGGCACTTTTCAGTGTTGTGTGCGGAGCTGAACGAACTTAACAATCACGGTGGAGTATATTGCTCTCGGGGGCGGGACATATGCCGGGCCTATTTGCATTTTCTAGTTGTCATTATTTGCATGCGGTACATGCGCAATTTCCGCGGCCGCTCCCGCTTCACGTGCTTCAGCATCCAGTCTATACCCGGAAGTTGCTGATCAGTGTAACGTAATTAAGGTTAGGCGCTGTAACGCTTGGGTTCTGTTTAAGGGAGGAGAGGAGGCGGCAGATTCGTCAGGACGGTCAAAAACTCACAACCACACTGATATTGGGAATTCCACAGTGTTGTCCATTAATAAATACGCTCTTCACCAACCTTACAAAGCCCGGTTGAACGGCTGCTATATTATCAGACATGAAAATTGAGCAGCGTTCAAACAACCCGTAACATTACTAAAAAGTTAGGGAGCTAACATGTCCGTCAGGCACGTTTCTCCCACGCTCTCTACAGAGAAGCCGTGGCGCATACTTCTGACATCATTAGCAATACTAGAGTATCTTAAAGAGACACTACACAATTACGGCTGTTACAGCGCCTGACTACGGCCAAATATGGTAATAGGCAATCAGAAAGGTTCGGCTGAGGAGACCGTGTGTGTGAATGCGGCCCAGCCTCACCCAGACTCTACCTCCAGCGGCCCCCGGGTAAATTGAGTTTGAGACCCCTGCTGTATAGTTTTATGAACAAGTCTCCACTGTTGCTTGCTAGAGTGACTGGCATGACCAATTACTGTAGCAAGTGACTAGTTAATTGTGAACTTGGGTAACTAGAACAATTAAATAGCTTCCTAATGATAACCAACCGCTTTGACTCCTTCCAGTCTGGTTTTCGTGCTCACCACAGCACAGAGACTGCCCTCATAAAAGTGTTCAATGATATCCATATAAACATGGACTGTGGGAGAACCACAGTGCTGGTTCTATTGGACTTCAGTGCAGCTTTTGACACTGTCAACCATGACATTACTGAATCGACTGGAGAGTTGGGTCAGACTCTCCGGTCCAGTGCTTAACTGGTTTGAATCTTACATAAAGAACAGGGATTTCTTTGTTTCAATTGGAAACGTCTCATCAAAGAGATCAAAGGTCACATGTGGGGTACTCCAAGGTTCAATCCTAGGACCCCTTTTATTCAATATTTATATGCTCCCACTAGCTCAGGTTATAACAGGAAATAATATTAGCTACCATAACTATGCAGATGACACACAGCTCTACATTACGATGTCACCAGGTGACTCAGAGCCCATCCAATCACTGAACAGATGCTTAGAACAGATAAATGTGTGGATGTGCCAAAACTTTCTCCAGCCGAACAGAAACAAAACTGAAGTTATTATTTTTGGACCTAAAGAGGAACGATCTAGAGTCAATGCACAGCTTCAGTTATTACAACTAAAAACCAGCTATCAAGCCCGAAACCTGAGAGTAGTGAAGGACTCTGACATGAACCTCCAGAGCCACATAAAGACAGTTACTAAGTCGGCCTCCTATCACCTGACGAACATTTCCAGGATTATGTCTCAGCCAGATCTAGAGAAACTCATCCATGCGTTTATCTTCAGTCGCATTGATTATTGCAACAGCGTCTTCACAGGTCTGTCCAATAAATCAATCAAACTGCAGCTGATCCAGAATGCTGTTGCTCGCCTTCTCACCAAAACCAGGAAGATGGAGCACATAACACCAGTTTTAAAGTCCTGACTTTAGCTTTAACATATATTTTTTTTCACATTCCATAGAATATGTTACTGCACCATGCTAGTGATAGCCTAGGTGCTAGAATTGCTTTTTTTTTTTATAGCTAATTTTAGCTTTTACATATGGGCTTTTTCACCTTACATGGGATATGTTACTGCAATATGCTAGTGATAGCCTCAATGCTATTATTAGTCTTTTAGTTAGTTTTAGCTTTTTAGCTAATTTTAGCTTTTACATCGTTTTTTTCATACAGCATGGGCTATGTTACTGTATGTCAACATGCTAATGATAGCCTAGGTGCTAGCATTACTTTTTTAGCTAGCTTCAGCTTTTTAGCTTTTACATATTTTTTTGTTTCTTTTTACATTGCATAAAATATATTACTGCAACTCAACATGCTAGTGGTAGCCTCTATGTTACTGTTAGTATTTTACCTAATTGTATCCTTTTATCTAATTTTACCTTTCAAACTGAGATGACCCTATTAAGGTTTGTGAATATTTTTCTGCACCAATTTCGAATACTGTTTGGGTTAGATTTTTGCATTGTCCAAAAGCTTTTGCTCCTCTTCAACAGTTTTTCAGTTTTGCAGGATTATAATTTGTTCTGGTGTTTCTGCCTTTTTCTTACATTCCTGCAAGTTTTCCACAGTTGGCTTCAAACACTTTTGCAACATTCACAAAAAAGCATTGCGCATACAGTGTTCACACTGCATTTTCACAAGAAATGTAATTTGGCCCAAATTAGATTTTTGGATGGTCAAGTGACCAGGTAAGATTTGCTGGAATAAGTGTGAACGCTCAAATCTGACGCATATCTAATCTTCTCAGTCACATTCAAGCCACTTTCATGTGGTTCTGAATTCGACTCGAATCCAGTCTTTTCGAATGTGATTCTGCTGGGAACAACGAAAGTGGTTTTGATGTAATTTTGATGTCACTTTCCAAAAGCATTTGTCATAACTGTGCACTGGTAAATGGTGCTAATAATTAGCAAGTTGGACAACAGCTGCAACAGTGATCTGCTGGCGTTGCAGTGCAACACATCCCAATACTTCCATATGTCTTCACAAAGACTCGTCGCCTCAAACAAAATGCCAGAATGCAAAAGTTCACTTTTTTCTTTCTGCAATTCCTCCTCATTACTTGTCAACACGTTAAGCAGCCCCTTCACAAAAGTAGATACACATTCCTTTCGTGTTTCCCACACCAAAGAGTGTTGTGCATGATATTATTGCTCTTTTGCGCATCTGGATCAGTTTGTAACCGCAAACAGGTCACACTTAAATCAGATGAAGGCAAAATTTTAAAAGTAATTTGACTGACCATGGAAAAAAAATAAATCAGATATCAGAAAAACATCAGATTTGAGTTCTTCAGTGTGAACATAGCCAAGGTGGTTTAGTTCACAGAAAGTAGAGGTTATAGAGAGGGATTTGCCTGGGGGAATTGTGAATCGAGAGGGTTCACACAACGAGTATCCAAGGAGACAAGGGAACGCAAGTTAAAGCCAGGAGAACCGGGAAGGAATTCCATGTAAGGTGCGCAACAGATAGGGGCATGAACAATTCCTCTTACTAGCAGAAAGCCTCCAAATAAGCTAAACAATCATTAATCATAATTCCTTTTCGGTATTCAGTTTTATGTATAGGAAATAGGGATGTTCCGATCAGGTTTTTTGCTGCCGATTCCAATACCAATCACCCATGAGGCCGATCTCCGATCTTTGCCGATATCCTGGATTGACTGTTACGTTAGTTATGAATTATACTATGTGATCTGGCAAAATCAATCAATCAAATTTTATTTTTATAGCACATTTCAGCAGCAAGGCATTTCAAAGTCAGAAACACAATGCAACATAGAATCAGCAATCAAAACATGACATTAAGTCAAGTTCCATCATTAAATTTGTAATTGATTACATTTCAAATACAATCCTGAACAGGTGGGTTTTTAGTCTAGATTTAAAGGAAGTCAGTGTTTCAGCTGTTTTACAGTTTTCTGGAAGTTTGTTCCAAATTTGTGGTGCATAGATGCTGAATGCTGCTTCTCCTTGTTTGGTTCTGGGGATGCAGAGCAGACCAGAACTAGAAGACCTGAGAGGTCTGGAAGGTTGATACAACAACAGCAGATCTTTAATGTATTGTGGTGCTAAACCGTTCAGTGATTTATAAACAAACAACAGTATTTTAAAGTCTATTCTTTGAGCTACAGGGAGCCAGTGTAGGGACTTTGAAACTGGTGTTATGTGCTCCATCTTCCTGGTTTTAGTAAGAACACGAGCAGCAGCATTCTGGATCAGCTGCAGCTGTTTGATTTGTTGGACAGACCTGTGAAGACGCCGTTGCAGTAATCAATGCGACTGAAGATAAACGCATGAATGAGTTTCTCTAGATTTTGCTGGGACATTAGTCCTTTAATCCTGGAAATGTTCTCAGGTGATAGAAGGCCGACTTAGTAACTGTCTTTATGTGGCTCTGGAGGTTCAGGTCAGAGTCCATCACTACTCCCAGGTTTCGGGCTGATCGCTGGTTTTCAGTTGTAATAACTGAAGCTGTGCATTGACTCTAGATTGTTCCTCTTTAGGTCCAAAAATAATAACTTCAGTTTTGTTATTGTACAGCTGGAGAAAGTTTTGGCACATCCACACATTTATCTGTTCTAAGCATCTGTTCAGTGATTGGATGGGTTCTGAGTCACCTGGTGACATCGTAATGTAGAGCTGTGTGTCATCTGCATAGTTATGGTAGCTAATATTATTTCCTGTTATAACCTGAGCTAGTGGGAGCATATAAATATTGAATAAGAGGGGTCCTAGGATTGAACCTTGGGGTACCCCACATGTGACCTTTGATCTCTTTGATGAGAAGTTTCCAATTGAAACAAAGAAATTCCTGTTCTTTATGTAAGATTCAAACCAGTTAAGTACTGGACCGGAGAGTCCGACCCAACTCTCCAGTCGATTCAGTAATGTCATGGTCGACAGTGTCAAAAGCTGCACTGAGGTCCAACAGAACCAGCACTGTGGTTCTCCCACAGCACTAACTGGCGGCGAGTTAGCCAATGTTGAAGCAGAGAAATGAATGCGGTAAACATGATCAGCTGCACACGCAGGCTGAGAAGTGAGATACAGGTGATCGGTTTTGGTGATCGGCAACAAGAGACCGTGATCGGCGATCACCGATCATACACTTTTTCACGGAAATCGGCCGATTATGATCGGTGGCCGATCACAATCGGTATTAAAGCATACCTTTAATAGGAAACCAGAAAAACCTATCCATTTCAGGTAATCTAAAAAAGTAAGACTATTCTGTTACATTCTTTGTTGTTTTTGTCCATTTAAATCACAAATTCATGACAATATAAGAATGCCTGCAGCATAAATGTTGCTCCCGATCACTTTCTTTCTATAGTCAATACAGCAAACAACAAGAATGTCCTTTAACTATATCTATTTTCAAAACTAACTATTATGTAGCATATTTGAAATAACTGAATTGTTATTCAATATAAAATAGCTTTTAACCAAGTAGACAGGCTAGGTTTTCTTCCCTTTTTCAGAAGAGTAGGTGCGACTCAAAAAAGGAGCAGGTAGGCTAGAGTTTTGCAGCTGCGAGTATTTTGTATTTGCAATGTGAATATTATATTTACATATTTACAACCACACATTGGGATATGAAACATAGGCATGAATGAAAGAAAAGGGAAAAAAAAAACAATGAAATAAAAAAAAGAAAAATACAAGGGAAAAAAAACAACAAACGACAAACTAATTAATTAACAAAACTAATTAATTAATCGGTCCCAAAGTTAAAGTTCATCTCACACCCCCCCTTAGTCCATCCACCCCGAATGGGGATCAATCAGGCTCACCACAAGGCGAGTATCCGGAGATTGATTCACGTCTTGGGTAAATGAAAGTCCAATCAAAGAAGGAGCAGAGTCCTTTGT
This sequence comes from Xiphophorus hellerii, assembly GCF_003331165.1. Taxonomy (NCBI): domain Eukaryota; kingdom Metazoa; phylum Chordata; class Actinopteri; order Cyprinodontiformes; family Poeciliidae; genus Xiphophorus; species Xiphophorus hellerii. The sequence goes on from NC_045690.1 coordinate 689,776, forward strand.
AGGATTCTCCTACCGGCTGGGTAGGAGAAGTAAACAGTCCTTAATCACCAACAGGTGAATTCTTTCCTTGGCTCTAGGCCTGGTCTCATAGCTCGCCATCCATCTGGCCTGAACAACAAAACAGGACCACTTCCTCAATATAATTATATTTTCTAATATTCTTAGTGTATACACGGTTCAATAAATAATTCTATCATATTCAATCAATTCCAATAAATCTAAAATTCAATATAAATTACATTCATGACACATTCAATAAATATACACCATATTATCAATTAACATGAAATGTAAAATACTAATACAAACCAGTGCTCAATAAATACTTCAATTACCCGTTTTGGTTATCGAAAGCAATGTTCAATCAGTTTTTAGTGGCTACACACTAGCAGTGATTACAAGCAAACGCTAAGTCATTCATAACAACACTCACCAGTTCCACAGTTTTGTGTCATACTACCGGATCTTTTCCATCTCCCTTTCCGGCTCACAATAATGGGCTCCTACAGTTCAGTACATTAAGTGAGCATCGTACATATTTACAGACATTAAATGATACTACGCTTTAACTGACCTGCCAGCTCTGCTCCTTCCGACGCGATCTAACCTTCATGCCTTTCGCTCCAGCTAATATACCGAGCCAATAAACTGCGACGGTACACGTGACCCCAATACTTAGCCACGATTGGCTAAATAATCTCGCGAGAATCACTCCTAAGGTTATTAAAACATCGCGAGATTTAAGGCTAAAAGGCAAAAGTAGAAAATCAGAGGACATGAAGGTTTAAGATGACACTTAGGTTACATCCTCCCCCCTTAATTCCATGCAACACCGGTGCATGCTAAATTATCTGAACACTATGACGCACAGGAGCATCTGAAACAGGTTCAGCAACCATTTCACCATAAGCAGTAGCTAGACTGTGTAAAAGATTTTGCACTACAGAAATTAAAGGATTTCCTAAAGTAGCATACTGAAAGCGCTTAATTGGTTTTGGCTCTCGACTAGACCGACGAATTGACTGTTCAGCCTTTAAACCGTCACTAGCCTGATGAGCATCTATAGGTGATTCTGTGGAATATGATGCTGGTATGGCCGAATTTGGTGATGTCTCTACCGGGCCATGGCTCTCCAGATCTTCAGATGGGCTTAGCTCCGGAACACATTCAAGTTCAGGTGAATTTCCCGGGTCCATCTGATCTTGTGAAGGAACTTTTTCCAAGACTGGAAGTGGATCCATAGCATCAGACAGTAGAGACGACTTGTCCACATCAGGTGAAGAATTCTCTCTTTCCATCTCTGGAACTGGAATTCTGTTCATGGGCTGGGTAGGGCATGTCCCCTCAACACTGACCTTCACAGTTGGTAAAACTGAAAACCGAGATGCCCTCCAGTCCTCATCCTCCTCATCTGGGCTTTCCTCCAATTCTTCCACTGGTTCTTGTAGACTGCGGGTCTGTGGCCTGTGAGCCGGTGTGGAAGCTGGTGGGTCAACTTCAGCCTGAGGAAGAAATCCACAAGGGAGAAGGAGGTCACGGTGCAGAGTCCTGGTCCCTCCAGAGGGATCCGTTTCTGGTCTTACAATATACACAGGAAGCTCACCCACACGACCAACCACCACATAGATGTTTGTCTCCCACTTATCCTCCAGTTTATGCTTGCCTCTCAACTTCACATTTCGGACTAATACTCTATCACCTTCATCAAGACTTGCTGGTTTCACTCTCTGATCAAAACGAATCTTGTTTCTTCTTGCCATCTTTTCTGCATTTTTAGAAGCTAGCTGAAAACTTTCCTTCAGCCGAGAACGGAGGTTCTGCACATACTGAGAATGCGATTGGGATGACGAATCTCTGACAGGCAAGTTGAAAGCTATGTCAACAGGAAGTCTTGGACAGCGTCCAAACATCAACTCATATGGAGTAAAACCTGTAACCTCATTGCGGGTGCAATTATAAGCATGAACAAGTGGCTTGACATACTCTTTCCACCTAGTTTTCTGCTCTGGCTCCAAAGTACCCAACATATTGAGCAAAGTTCTATTGAACCTTTCAACAGGATTTCCACGGGGATGGTATGGCGTGGTGTGTGACTTTTTAATGCCAGCAATGTTGCAGAGCTCTTTAATGAGGTGAGACTCGAAATCAGGCCCTTGGTCCGTGTGCAACCGCTCAGGAAACCCATAATGCACAACAAAATTCTCCCACAGACATTTTGCAACAGTCTTTGCTTTTTGATTGGCTGTTGGAAAAGCCATAGCGTACTTAGTAAAATGGTCTGTGAGGACAAGAATGTTTTTAGTGTTGCTTTTATCAGGTTCAATCGATAGATAATCCATGCACAGGAGTTCAAGGGGCCGGCTGGTCTGGATATTCACCAATGGTGCAGCTCGTTCTGGCAACGCTTTCCGGCGAATGCAGCGACTGCATGTTTTAATCTTGGTTTCTACATCTACAGACATGCGTGGCCAGAAAAACCTAGCTCTTACAAGGTCAAGTGTTCTTTCAATCCCCATGTGCCCCATATCATCATGAAGGCTTGAAAGCACAATAGAACGGTATTCCTCTGGCAACACAAGTTGAAATGATAGGACCTCACCATCCTGCCTTCTTCTATATAAGATGTCATCTTTTAGTTCAAGGCGTTTCCATTCTCTCATCACCAAAGGAAGATCAGGAAGCTCAGCCCTGACCGTTGGAGGGATTTCCTCTCCTGTTTCAAGCTGATGAATAACTTCTCTCAAAACAGGATCAGCTCTCTGTTTCTCCCTGATGTCATAAAAGGACAGTGATGGAAGGACTGGCAACCCTTGGTTCTCATCCATGTACAAGTCAGGGAGAACTGTAGGGGTCATACTCACAGTTTCCACTAAAGTAATGTTTCTCTCCAAAGGACCATCTGGACTTTGGCCTCTCAGTAGACAACTGTGACAAATGGCTCTGATCACATCTGAGGTAAGTTCTGTAGCATCCTCCATTTCATTCATATGGGTCGTGATAAACTGTTGCACCATAGCCCATTCTCTTTGTGGGTCAGGTGTCTGGGGATGTGGTCTCCTGGAGAGGGCATCAGCATCTCTGTTTTGACTGCCTGCACGGTACTGCAATTTAAAATCATATGTAGACAGTGCAGCAAGCCATCGATGACTAGCAGCATCAAGTTTAGCAGAGGTTAAGACATAGGTTAACGGATTGTTATCAGTAACAACAGTGAAACTGGAGCCATAAAGATAATCATGAAATTTTTCAGTTACGCTCCATTTTAAAGCTAAAAATTCCAATTTATGGGCTGGATATCTAGCTTCACTGGCAGACAACCCTCGGCTAGCATATGCTATAACTCGTAGCTTCCCCTCTTGTTCTTGATAGAGAGCAGCTCCAAGCCCAGTGGTGCTGGCGTCTGTATGCAGAATGTAAGGATGACTTGGGTTAGCAAAACCAAGTACTGGGGCTGTAGTCAGTCTGTCAATCAATGTTTCAAAAGCAGATTGACACTGTTCAGTCCACCTTTCATTAAAAGGTTGTTTTGCATCATGGTTTTTCAGCGTGATAGTTGTTTTACTGACACGTTTGCGCACAGGAGAATATCCCCTTGTCAGGTCATTTAGAGGCTTAGCAATAGCAGCGTAGCCATTTATGAACCTGCGATAATAACCCGCAAAGCCAAGAAATGATCGCAGTTCTTTTAAAGTTTGTGGAACTGGCCAGGATTTTAAAGCACTTATCTTTTCTGGATCTGTTTCAACCCCATGTTCAGAAACTACATGGCCTAAATAACGCACAGAAGTTTGGAAAAACTTACATTTCTGTGGTGATAGTTTAAGGCCATAATCTCTAAGCCGATGCAGCACTCTTATCAACCTACTCTCATGCTCTTCTAAAGTGTCAGAGAATATAATCAAATCATCCAAGAAGACTAAAACTTCTTTTAAATGCAAATCACCCATGCATCTCTCCATAAGGCGTTGAAAAGTACTGGGTGCATTAGTCACACCTTGGGGCATTCTATTAAATTCCCAAAACCCAAGTGGAGTCACAAATGCAGTTTTAGGCTTATCACCTTCTTCCATTTCTATCTGATAATATCCTGACTTCAGATCAAGAACACTGAACCAGCATGAACCAGTAAGAGCTGAAAATGACTCTTCCAAATTTGGTAATGCATAAGCATCCTTCACTGTTTGTAGGTTCAACTTTCTATAATCTATACAAAGCCGAACATCACCACTCTTCTTTCGAACAACTACAATTGGTGAAGAGAATGGTGACTCAGATTCTCTTATTACCCCCGTCTCCAAAAGATCTCGCAAATGATTTCGAACAGCCTCAATATCATTTGGATGGATAGGGCGAGCACGATGTTTAAATGGGGTCTCATCATGAAGATGGATGTGATGTTTCACCCTATCAGTACATCCAAAGTCAAGGTCATGATGAGAAAACACTTCTGGCATTTCTTTAAGTTTAGCAATAACGCGTTCTTTCCAATCAGGAGGAATCGGAGAATTTCCAAATTCAAACTGGAGATCAACTTTGTCAGTGTTCCTGGGCTGCACATTACAGCAGGAAACCTCAGAAAGGAGCTGGGGTGACACTGTAATTTCTGCAATAATAGCAGGCGGTGACAATGTTATATTCTGTTTTGACTCATTTGTGATAACCACTGGGATCTTATGAGGCGTATGTTTGGGCAATGACACCAGACAACTTTTCACACACAATCCTCCCGGCAAAGGAGTAGATGGCTGCTCAACTAATGCCCAACTGCTAACCGGCAGCAAGCTGGTACGGGCGTAGCCTTCTAGAACCCTGGTATGGCCTGCTGAAATAAATACAGGTGACTCACTATCTAATGCTACATCACATACACTGGGTTCTTGGGTCTGCTGATGACGTAACTGAAGCAGCTTGAGAACAGGTTTATAGCAATACTTGGCTGGGCTAAAGCTAACATGTTCATCTTTCAGATGTTTGTCATACAATGAATCAAGCGTGTTCATTCCTATCAGAACTTGGGACTGAGTTCCACTTTTAACATCTGGAACCACAAGTGCCAGAGTACAAACATCCAGATCAGTACCAATAAACTCTTTGGGAAAAATGACTATCATTTCTATATACCCCAAGTATGGGACAGCTTGGCCTGCAGCTCCCTCCACTTGTAATAGCTCACTTAATGGTTTCACAGGTTGATGAGAAAAATACTGATTATAAAATGAAACTGGTATTGTGGTAACTTGGGATCCTGTATCTAACAGGCATTGAACTTGCTGACCAGCTATTATTACTTGACCAGTACATTTTGAACCAATCAACCCTTGTGGCAATTCTGCAGCCTCAGGAATTACATGAGACAACTTGGTGCATCTCATAGGTGTCTGCTTAGTGGGACTTTGCTGGTCCTCTGCAGTTCCCGTTCGCCCCTCAACGAGAACCTGACTCAGTTTAACGACAGGGCACTATACGAGTTCATTTTCTGCCACTTCTTCTGCTTTTCCATCAACTGTTTCTTTTTAGCAGCAACCAATGAAGGATTAGGAGGGTTGTCACACTTGGGTTTTATATGTCCATCTTCCCCACAGTTGTAGCAGTAACCTGGCTTGGGTGATGAAGCTGCTTTTTTGTGAGAGGGTTGAGATGTACTTTTACTAGTTTGTGGGGTCTGATTGAACTTAGCAACATGCATAGATTTTGGCAAAACAGCCGGGTTCTGACCAGACTGAACACTTGAAAAAGCAGCCAACTGTTTTTGTATATCAGCCAACTGTTTGGCAAGTTCTTTGGTGATAGTCGTCAAATTATCATAAGCACTCTGTTCTTCAACTGGTGCACAAGCATGATGTAAATGTACACTAGCCCTGGGTTTACTGGAGCCAAGGTGCTGTTTCATACGCTGAGCTTTGGCAGCTTCTCTGTCTTCTTCTGTTCTGAGCAACAACAACAATTCTGCAAAAGACGGTGGTTTTGACTTGCGCTGCTTAAGTTGGAGCTCAGAAATTAAGGTGTTATCCCAACATCCACGACAGAATTGATTCAGCAGATGCTTTTCAAAATCAGCAGCCAATACTCCACCCCTCCGTAAGGCATGGTTTAGAGTCACTTGCAAGCGTTGTAAATAAACTGATGGCTTTTCACCTGCATCTTGAAACTGCTCCATAAATTTTGCATAAAGTTCATCGCCATCTTGGACTGTTCCATAGGCAGAATCCAAGATTCTGAGGTAAATTAAAGGAGGAGCATCCGGTTGAAGATGTTTAACCATGTCTGCAGCTGGTGGTAATAAGCTGTCAAATATCCTTCTAGAACGCTGTAGTTCTGATACAACAGGGTCTTTTAACAGTAGGTCAACACTAGATCGCCAAGTTTCATAGTCTGTTTCATGTTGTGGTCTTGGAATTCGACCAGAAAATGATCTAAGTTTCAATGAGGACATGTGTATTGCATTGTCATCACTTTTCATGATGTGCTCAACCACATACCTCTGGACTCCAGGTGGGTTGATATCTGATAAAGACATGGCTGGAAAAGGTCCAGAAGGACGTGACGTATAACGTGCTGTAGGATCAGGTTGAACGTGTGGCGACTCCCCATCCTCTGCAGCGACATCTTCTGATTTAAGATGAATACCACCCTTGGTTGCCATCTTTGATGTAAGGGAAGCAGCCATGGCCAAATCCTCTTCTTCTGGGGAAGTCTTCAAAGAAGATGGGACTGGACAAAGTTCAGTGATGGATTGGCCCAGCAGAGACATTACACGCCTGAAGACATCTGTGTAATCCTGACCTGTGAGTTTAGCCACAGTTTTCATTTCACTCAGATACGTTTCAGTTTTTATTTTAGTCTCTAACTCAGAGCAAACTACTGACAGCTCTTCAATTTCATAAGTAACTTTTTTAGTTTGGCAAACATACGAGTAAGGCAAGATTTTATGCAGCCTCTCCAAAGCACTCCCTGATGAAAACTCAAAAATTATGCAGTTATAAAAATCTGAGTCAGAATCAGTTATGAATTCGAACTTTTCCATTAACCCATATCCAGTCAGAAAATCAGCCACTTCATTATCAGTCTCTGAGTTCGTTGCATGTCTAATCAACACTGCGTTAGGTATTTTAACCCCACATTTCACCAAAACATCCATATTAGCAACAACTAGCAACTGCAACAATCCAGCTTCTGTACAACTGCTCCTGGCTAGCTCGCCACAAATGTATGTAGCATATTTGAAATAACTGAATTGTTATTCAATATAAAATAGCTTTTAACCAAGTAGACAGGCTAGGTTTTCTTCCCTTTTTCAGAAGAGTAGGTGCGACTCAAAAAAGGAGCAGGTAGGCTAGAGTTTTGCAGCTGCGAGTATTTTGTATTTGCAATGTGAATATTATATTTACATATTTACAACCACACATTGGGATATGAAACATAGGCATGAATGAAAGAAAAGGGAAAAAAAAAACAATGAAATAAAAAAAAGAAAAATACAAGGGAAAAAAAACAACAAACGACAAACTAATTAATTAACAAAACTAATTAATTAATCGGTCCCAAAGTTAAAGTTCATCTCACACCCCCCCTTAGTCCATCCACCCCGAATGGGGATCAATCAGGCTCACCACAAGGCGAGTATCCGGAGATTGATTCACGTCTTGGGTAAATGAAAGTCCAATCAAAGAAGGAGCAGAGTCCTTTGTAGGATTCTCCTACCGGCTGGGTAGGAGAAGTAAACAGTCCTTAATCACCAACAGGTGAATTCTTTCCTTGGCTCTAGGCCTGGTCTCATAGCTCGCCATCCATCTGGCCTGAACAACAAAACAGGACCACTTCCTCAATATAATTATATTTTCTAATATTCTTAGTGTATACACGGTTCAATAAATAATTCTATCATATTCAATCAATTCCAATAAATCTAAAATTCAATATAAATTACATTCATGACACATTCAATAAATATACACCATATTATCAATTAACATGAAATGTAAAATACTAATACAAACCAGTGCTCAATAAATACTTCAATTACCCGTTTTGGTTATCGAAAGCAATGTTCAATCAGTTTTTAGTGGCTACACACTAGCAGTGATTACAAGCAAACGCTAAGTCATTCATAACAACACTCACCAGTTCCACAGTTTTGTGTCATACTACCGGATCTTTTCCATCTCCCTTTCCGGCTCACAATAATGGGCTCCTACAGTTCAGTACATTAAGTGAGCATCGTACATATTTACAGACATTAAATGATACTACGCTTTAACTGACCTGCCAGCTCTGCTCCTTCCGACGCGATCTAACCTTCATGCCTTTCGCTCCAGCTAATATACCGAGCCAATAAACTGCGACGGTACACGTGACCCCAATACTTAGCCACGATTGGCTAAATAATCTCGCGAGAATCACTCCTAAGGTTATTAAAACATCGCGAGATTTAAGGCTAAAAGGCAAAAGTAGAAAATCAGAGGACATGAAGGTTTAAGATGACACTTAGGTTACAATTAACTAAATTAACTATAATTAAAAACGGAGTGAAGCTTCTTCTCAAGATTATTTTTAGCCCTATGTAAGAATCAGACATTATTCCAGCTGTATTTCATTTGCATGTTAGTTCTGTCATTAATATCCTTTAAAAGTAGTAATTATGCTATATATACGCCGTGGAGAGCGATCTGCTGCCTGCAACATCCTTCAGCATGACCGGTTTGGAAGTGGGTCAGTAATGGTGTGGGGTGGCATTTCTTTGGAGGGCCGCACAGCCCTCCATGTGCTCACCAGAGGTAGCCTGACTGCCATTAGGTACCGAGATGAGATCCTCAGACCCCTTGTGAGACCATATGCTGGTGTGGTTGGCCCTGGGTTCCTCCTAATGCAGGACAATGCTAGACCTCATGTGGCTGGAGTGTGTCAGCAGTTCCTGCAAGATGAAGGCATTGAAGCTATGGACTGGCCAGCCCGTTCCCCAGACCTGAATCCGATTGAGCACATCTTGGACATCATGTCTCGCTCCATCCACCAACGTCACGTTGCACCACAGACTGTCCAGGAGTTGGCGGATGCTTTAGTCCAGGTCTGGGAGGAGATCCCTCAGGAGACCATCCACCACCTCATCAGGAGCATGCCCAGGCGTTGTAGGGAGGTCATACAGGCACGTGGAGGCCACACACAATACTGAGCCTCATTTTGATTTGTTTTAAGGACATTACATTAAAGTTGGATCAGCGTGTAGTGTTATTTCACTTTAATTTTGTTTGTGGCTCCAAATCCAGGCCTCCATTGGTTAATAAATTTGATTTCCATTGATGATTTTTGTGTGATTTTGTTGTCAGCACATTCAACTTTGTACAGAACAAAGTATTCAATGAGAATATTTCTTTCATTCAGATCTAGGATGTGTTATTTGAGTGTTCCCTTTATTTTTTTGAGCAGTATATATATATATATATATATATATATATATATATATATATATATATATATATATATATATATATATATATATTTAACATTAAGTTTAAATTTAAGACAAAAATCCAATTAAATGCAAGTTGAACCATAGTTTAAAAGATATACCAGAGAGGAAACTCACCAGAGGCCACAGTCACCAAGGTTTTTGTTGAGTAAATTTGATGGCAGATGCCTTCTTGCTTCATAACACAATGGTATTCATCTTCCTTGGTTACAACAGCTTGAAGGATAATGTACTTTCCATTCGAATAATTTGGAGTGTTTACAGGATCAACAGGGACATCAGCACTATCATGCAGCTCCATTTTAGGTTCTGGATAAACGCCATGAGCTTCACACTGCACCAGCATCCCACCATCTTGTTTCTTACGAATGCTGAAAGAAGGCTTTGGACAAGTACCTGTAAATATGAGGTAAACAATAAATATAGTAAGAAAAACATAAAGATTAGAAAAGATCTCAACATGTCTTTTCTTAGGAAAAAAAACAAACAAAAAACAAGTACAAAACAAGTTAATAGAAATTTAAGGGGCTACGTCAATTACCACAAATATTATTTTATTAAATATGGTAGTCTACTATAAGCAATCAATTTTTGATCATTTCATAATTGAGGCATGCAGTGAAACCATAAACTGCACACACTTCACTTTTCCCACATTTAGTTTTCCCTTTTATTCATATTCAAAAAGACTTGAGGCTGTAATTGCTGCCAAAGGTGCACCAAGTATTGAGGAAGGGCTTTGAATACTTACTTGATTTCTTAACATTTTATTTTTCATACATACAACTATGGACACTTGCAAGAACTCTTATGGCCAAAAAATATTAGTTCCCTTCCTGACATGTCTCTGTACTGCTACAGTGAGTACATGATAAAAGCAAGAAAGACACAAACAAAACTTGCAAACTCCTGAAAGAATCATTAGATATGACTAAAACCTGAAATTGTATTACAGAGATGCAAAAGTGACAACCACTAGTTCAATGAATCTCATAATATGAAACATAAATCCACATAACTTTTACGTTTTATACTTCATAGAATGAGAAGTAAAAATATTTTGGCAAATATCGGTAGGGATGCACGATCGGTCAATATTAGATGTAAAATTTAATATCGGACATCGGCTATTCCGTCAAAATAACTCACCGATATAAAAGGTGTTTTTATATGACAAACCAGTGACAGTGATGCCTGCAGCACAGCACAATGTCAATTTTCTACTGTTTGAGTATTGTCATTCAGTAGAGAGCAAATGTTATGAATAAATTTGACATTAAACATAATGCAAGTTAAAAGTGTTGCATCATTTTCAGCCTCCTTTTTAGAATTTGTATATGGAAGCAGGCTAAACTGACAAAGATAATGCAGTATTTTAATGCCACAGTAGAGAAAGCCATATAGTTCAGTAAGTAGCAGTGACATGCCGCCAGGGAACTGATAAGATCATTTATATTGCTATTGTCACCCTGCGGATTGTACTATAAAGTATTTATTTTTCATTTAGCTTAACCAATTTTGATTATTTTTTCTTCAAAATCTTTGAATTTTCGCAATTTCCAATTGAAATGCTCAAAAGCGAAGCTGGTGAAGCAACAGGGAGCTGAGCCTCACCTGGGATTGCCAACCTCTCGCTAACTGCACTGGCTGCCATTCTATGAGGAGCATGCTCCTCCTGTCTGTACGTCACCAATGAAATGGTTAAAAAAACATTTAATGTATGAACTGATTTTCCATAATTTAGCGTATATGTATAATGTACTGTGTTTTTTGTCACCAACTGTGTGTGTAACATGTTTCGTTTGCTGAGGAGCGATCATAAACGACAGAGAACAGATTCGAGGTGAGGCAGGCAGTTTTCTTGCCTCATGACAGGGGGCTCTCATGATCCCAGACATTGGTCTTGTGACTCCAAGTCTGCAGAGTAAGAGACAGCGAGCATACAGTAAATAAGTCAAACGCAGCAATATATTTATTGTTTTCTCCTCTCTTCCGAAGTCAACATGGATGACTACATCTTTACACTTAAACAGTTTTCTAAAGCAGATTTTCAATTGAAGCAGGAAATAATACTAAAGGAAGACCAACACCGAAGCTGAAAGGTTTGTTTCAAGCTGCGAGAAATAAGGCTACCGCTCTTTTCAAATGGAAAAAAAAGACAGGCTTTGTAGATGTCCTGCTAGAAACTGCCTTTTCTGCTTTCCTTGCCTTCTTTTCTCAACTTATGTCGAGGATAGACTTGGCTTTGGATGAACTGATATTGTTGTGCAGAATGAGCGACGTATCTATATCATTTATAAGTAAAGGTAAGACGAATTAAATGTGTGGTGTGGGCTGCAGTTTGTATGTGTAAAGAATGCAGAAAAGTATGAGGGGCCGTTTAGGACAAAATTTACGTTTTGTCTCTCACACACTACCAAAAAGTCTCGCATACTCCAAAAAAGTAGCCACGCACACTCCAAAAAATTACGTTTTGTCTCTCACACACTACCAAAAACTCACGCATACTCAAAAAAATAGCCACGCACACTCAAAAATTACTCACGCACATTCAAAAAATACTCAAATTGCGTATACACACACTACTAAAATGTCACACACACACACACAAACGTTAACTTTCTCGCTCACATACACTACTATCAGCTCGCTCACACACACACAAACGTTAACTTTCTCGCTCACATACACTACTACCAGCTCGCGCACATACACACAAACGTTAACTTTCTCGCTCACATACACTACTACCAGCTCGCGCACATACACACAAACGTTAACTTTCTCGCTCACATACACTGCTAACAGCTCGCACACACACAGACGTTTATCTCTCACATACACAAGACTAAAGTTGAACACACACACAGTACTAAGACTCGTTTTATGTATGTGTGAGAGCGAGACTTTTTATGAATGTGTGAGAGCGACACTCTTTATGAATGTGTGAGAGCGAGACTCTTTATGAATGTGTGAGAGCGACACTCTTTTTGAATGTGTGAGAGCGAGACTCTTTATGAATGTGTGAGAGCGACACTCTTTTTGAATGTGTGAGAGCGACACTCTTTTTGAATGTGTGAGAGTTGTCACGGAAGAGGCGGGGCATAATTTTTGGATCAAACTGCGCATGCGTAGATCCTAAACTATAAGTTTCGATTGTTGACTCACTGTATGTTCTATTACTTAGTATATTTGTGCTTTTAAATATATATAGAACGTTTAACTTTCTTGTAGATTAAATGTGCTATAGAAATAAATGAATCTGATTGATTGATTAAAAATAGCAAAATTGCTGTAGTACAATCTGTCCACTGGGTGCCAGTATTACAGGAATTATTAACCGGCGCCAACTAGTGCCGAAGAAGAAAGAGTTTGCTATACCGAACATGGCTAACTCTAATTCGAAACGAGAGAGAATTGGTCAGGCAGCTGCCATTTTAAACACCATTCTATCTTCTCCGGAGGCAACCAACACTTTGACAGGCGCATTAAACGATTCAACGACTGCCCGCAGTGCTACAATCTGGCACCCAGTGGACAGATTGTACTACAGCAATTTTGCTATTTTTAATCAATCAATCAGATTCATTTATTTCTATAGCACATTTAATCTACAAGAAAGTTAAACGTTCTATATATATTTAAAAGCACAAATATACTAAGTAATAGAACATACAGTGAGTCAACAATCGAAACTTATAGTTTAGGATCTACGCATGCGCAGTTTGATCCAAAAATTATGCCCCGCCTCTTCCGTGACAACTCTCACACATTCAAAAAGAGTGTCGCTCTCACACATTCAAAAAGAGTCTCGCTCTCACACATTCATAAAGAGTGTCGCTCTCACACATTCATAAAAAGTCTCGCTCTCACACATACATAAAACGAGTCTTAGTACTGTGTGTGTGTTCAACTTTAGTCTTGTGTATGTGAGAGATAAACGTCTGTGTGTGTGCGAGCTGTTAGCAGTGTATGTGTGCGAGAAAGTTAACGTTTGTGAATGTGCGAGCTGTTAGCAGTGTATGTGAGCGAGAAAGTTAACGTTTGTGTGTATGTGCGCGAGCTGTTAGCAGTGTATGTGAGCGAGAAAGTTAACGTTTGTGTGTATGTGCGCGAGCTGTTAGCAGTGTATGTGAGCGAGAAAGTTAACGTTTGTGTGTATGTGCGCGAGCTGTTAGCAGTGTATGTGAGCGAGAAAGTTAACGTTTGTGAATGTGCGAGCTGTTAGCAGTGTATGTGAGCGAGAAAGTTAACGTTTGTGAATGTGCGAGCTGTTAGTACAGTGTATGTGAGCGAGCTGATAGTAGTGTATGTGAGCGAGAAAGTTAACGTTTGTGTGTGTGTGTGTGACATTTTAGTAGTGTGTGTATACGCAATTTGAGTATTTTTTGAATGTGCGTGAGTAATTTTTGAGTGTGCGTGGCTATTTTTTTGAGTATGCGTGAGTTTTTGGTAGTGTGTGAGAGACAAAATGTAATTTTTTTGAGTATGCGAGAGTTTTTGGTAGTGTGTGAGAGACAAAACGTAATTTTTTTGAGTGTGCGAGGCTATTTTTTTGGAGTATGCGAGAGTTTTTGGTAGTGTGTGAAGGACAAAACGTAATTTTTTGGAGTGTGCGTGGCTACTTTTTTGGAGTATGCGAGAGTTTTTGGTAGTGTGTGAGAGACAAAACGTAATTTTTTGGAGTGTGCGTGGCTACTTTTTTGGAGTATGCGAGAGTTTTTGGTAGTGTGTGAGAGACAAAACGTAAATTTTGTCCTAAACGGCCCCTCATAGAAAAGAACCATAACCTGCAAACTGCTGTGTTAGCTTAGCTAATAGCAGCAGTAACTATAATCTACCACAGCAATAATTTATTAATAATCGCAAAATAAACATTAAGCCTAAAACCATACTACTGCAACAGACGAATGAATGTTCTGGTCTTTGTGTGGGAAATATTTGAGTGTTTTTTGGTGTTGAATCCTGAAACTTAAGTGACGTACAGAGTACAAAGAGCAAGAAAGACGTGGTTTTGAGTAGTACTTCGGTTTTTCCTTTTGCTGTGGAGCATAGCACTAAATTAATATCACCTATATTTCTAAGTTTCATTGCGTTAACAGAATTATTCTGCCGCGGCAGCACAGCTGTGCATGGCATGTAAAAGACTAGTCTTTTTGCCCTCCAGCGTTGTGCACATGCATATGTAAACAATAACATGCAGGGGGTTTATATTTGTAAATCTGATTATGATTAAGTCAGTGCCTCACCAGCTGTGAACTTCACCGCAAGTCACTGGTAAATAGCTATAGGAAAAAATATGGGTAATGGTATCGGTTATCAACCAAATGAGTTTTAGTATCTTGGCATATCGGATATCGACTAAAAATCAAATATTGTGCATCCCTACCTAACAGCAATCATGTTACTGGGTTTATCGCACCATTAAAAATCAAAACAGCCCAAGAACTTTAATACTTTTATAATACTAATACTTCTCTATTTTCATGCCATCTACAAATTTCCCATGCAATTCCAACAGTCCTACCATTCAGTCTATGTAAAGTATAGAGCAATAGATGTTGCAAAAGACTACAGTAACAATAAAAATCTGGAATAGCAATTGGAAAACTCACAGAGTATTTTTAAAATGCAATTTACCAGTGATACTGGCTACAAACTATAATCGGTACCTTTGTTAAGCAAACATTTTAATCTGCATAGGGAGTTAATGTAACGCCTACCTGGTAAAATTACACAGAACATTTTTTGCTGTGAAATACCTAACAGGTATCCAGTGCCCTGCAAAAATATTTATACCCAAGAACCTTTTCACATTTCATGTACAAAACAGTACCCTCTTCAAAATTCTTTTACTATATTTTGTTGCAATTAGAGCCACAAAATCTATGGGGTATTTCTCCAATAGCTTTGTCAAATCTTCTTTTCACAGTTATTCAAGCTTAGTAGAGTGGACAGGAAGAAACAGTATTTTTTTTAGTTTTGCCATAGCTCCTCATCAGTTCATGGTTGTTGGTCTACATCGGTCTCAAATCTGTGGAAGCCTCCAAAAGATTTCCTGACAGGATCTTTATTCTCATGCTTGTTGTGTCCCCTACATGACTTGTAAATACAAGCTGAACTTTTAATGGTTTATT
This sequence comes from Xiphophorus hellerii, assembly GCF_003331165.1. NCBI lineage: Eukaryota > Metazoa > Chordata > Actinopteri > Cyprinodontiformes > Poeciliidae > Xiphophorus > Xiphophorus hellerii. The sequence goes on from NC_045690.1 coordinate 705,379, forward strand.
TTTTGCTACTTTTCCATAAAGGCCAGTTTTGTTTTGTTTTTTTGCAAACAATAATTTGATTCTCACAGTTGAGCAGCTAATCTCTGTAACTTCGCTGGAGGTACAATAGACTTGGCAGCTTTTCTGCTGCTTGTCCAATATTAGTTTAAGGAGAGTGCCATACTCCTTGTGTTTGCAAAACATAGATTGAACAGTGCTCTGTGATATCATTAATGTTTGCCATATTGTTTAATGACCAACCCCTGCTTTAAACTTCATGGGCTGTGTTTTCAAAAGCTTCCTGTGCGTTGATACCGATTGAGATAAATGTCATTAACCCAATATGGTTAGTAACTTTTACATACGTTATATCTGATCATATTAAGGCTATTAAGTAACTAAAACATGTTTAAGAAACGGCAAATGTATATGTTTATATAAAGGCGCAGATTAATTGTTCATGGTGGAATATCATCATCACATGGCAGGGAAATCACCTGTGATAAGAACCAGGACTCACCGCATTTTCTTTCTGGATCGTTGGTTCTGTCCTTTAAGATACAACCTGATGGGAAAACAAAAGGTATATTACACACTTGCTCATACAATATCATCTCTTTTTTTTCACATAAAGAGGTAAATAGAAGTTCAGAAGTGTTGTTCACATCTGATTTAGGTGAAAACTGACGAGACATTGAAGCAAACACTGTTAGGAACATTGGAATGACAAGAGAACTTAAATTAAGAAAATTAGTTTGATTACAACTGTTCTTGACACAGTAACCTTCAAAAATAATAATATAATTATATTTTTTCCTAAAATTATATAATTTTATCTCAGAGCAAAGATCAAACCTATTTGACAAGACTTTCAAAATGATAAAATGTTACACTCTAAAGATTCAACGACTCTTTCCATATTGACCGATTAAAACAGAGCCTCTCAAATGTTAGTGTCTTGTATAAAGAAAGCATCATATTGATGTACTTGTGTTGTGGGGACAGGGATGTGGGGGGCGGTGATGGCAAAACTGGGGGATTTTCATCTTAAGACAGATTCAAGATACTTTAGCCTGTTAAAACAGGAAGACTTCAACTGATGATTATTTAATCTGCAGTTCTGATTTCTACAAGCTTTACTGCTTTGGTAATTTTAGATCCTGTTGTCAGATGTTTGTGTTTTTGCTGCTCTTTGCTCAACATTAGCTGACTATCAGCCATGTACAAGACCTGCTGTGGCATAAGCATTATAAGCACATCTTAAGTGGACCAGGAGTCTAGGGAGCGCCATAAAAAGGGGCAAGAAAATGTACACAAGTACAATTAAAAATCACATAAAAGTATTGCATCAAGAGTTAAACAGTCCTGAGATTTTTATCACCACTTTACACAAACTGCAGATAGATATGACATCCTCTATCACTGAGAAAGGAGAGATTTATTGCAATGGGAAGCTTTTAGTCAATTTTATTTAAGCATCAAATTATTTATTAACATTTAAATTCTGCATATCATTGTTTTTTGTGTGTTCTTTAAAAACTTAGACAACTAAGAATGACTAACTTATTTAAACTAATCTTCTTATTAAACCACATAAAGTCAAATGACAAAATAAAAACTGCTTTGGAATTCAATGGCAAATGACTGTTCATTAACAGAGATTAATTGTGAAAGTAATTTGATCCTAATCTCTGATGTCAAAGACAACCATTGTTGTTAAATGAGTTAATTAGTTGTGTGAGAAATGATAACCATAGGTGCTATAAAAGGTGTTGTTCAAGTTGTTCCTTTCTTTCAAGATTGGTCCAAATGTTTTGCACTTACCAACAGCAAGCTTGATGTAGAATTTCTGTCCTGGTGGCTTAAGATGTGGAAATTCACAACTGTAGATTCCATTGTCATTCTGCTTTGTGTTGTTGATTTGTATGGATGCATTACCAACTTTCAGCTGATCTTGGAAAAACTTAACTCGATTTTCAAAATATTTATTTTGACCAGATTTTCCATTGTTGTAATAACTGCCGTTGCCATATAAAAACACCTCCTGATCTTTGGGGGTATAATTTTTCTTCCAGTCGAACACATGATGTGTGAGGTCGTCCTTTCCAATGGGAGAACAGGGCAAGATGACATCACTGCCCTCTGTTACAAACAGTTCTAGAAAAACAAATCAAATCACATTTTAAAATGTTAAACAGATGGAAAAATAGGATGCTTAAATATTATACCAATCCAACTTTCAAGATCATTTGTTGGTAGAGTCATCTGTGTCCTTCAATCTTAAATACATTGTGGAAGCTACATTGGGTCAATAAACATAACATCCCTAAAATACAAAACAATAGTGTTGGAGCCTATTAAGTATTAGATTAAATTATTATTTGCTAAATGATTAATGTTATTGATAAAAAGTAACCATCACAAATAGTCATAAATACTTATATATTTTTCTCACCTTAAACATCCCAAAAAATAGTAGTGAACAGTATTCTGTTTTTGTCAATATCAGTAATAGAATCTTATTTAATGAAGCCTAGAGCTATTCTACTGTTTGGGTTTGTGTGATTGTCCATAATTTTCAAAGAAAAATAAAATGCCAAACCTCAGTTTAGCCCAGATTTACAAAGGGTCTTTCACAGAAAGGAGTTATTTGAAATGGATGGAAAACATATTTGAAAATAACTTCAGAATTAACAATTCAATCTGAATCAAATGAAAACTGTTTTTAGTTTGAATTTCAGAATAAATAGGTCCAGTGTTGAATTGTTAATGGGCAATTAATGATTAAATAAAACCAACTATAACAAATGAGAAACTGAGCCCCTTTTGCACTGCACAGCAAGACCCGGGTTAACCCAAGGCAGCCAAGCATTTTTGTATTAGTACTTCCACCCAGTCCTACCCCGCTCCCCAAAGCCCTGAAAGCTGTAGGTCCAATCCAAATGGGGCTGGTTTGAAGTTAGATTTGACTGGCACATTTGCTGCGGGCTGGGACAAAGTTGAGTTGTCTTTCAGATCATAGACCATAATCTATTCTTACCCAGAAATTTCAATTGATAATAATAACATATTAAATTGCATTTTACTTTTTTTCAGTTGAAAAAATATTCAACAAGATGAATGGAGGATCCATATTGTGCATTTGAATATATGTAACTTTTTCCTGCAGTGAAAAAAAACAAACATACACTGTTGTCACAATAACTGCATATAAACAATAAAATTAAATGATTGTACCTAAATTATGAGCTATTCATTGGTGGTAGCCTGAATGCATATAATCTCACAACTTCCTAGTCTGCATCGGTTGTCAGGATTTTGAAGTTGATCTGGAGGATGAGTCTGCTCTCTGTGCTGCACTGGGATTACAAGTGCCTCTTCAGTCAAAGTTTTTAATGGTAAATGTAAACAACATTTTTCCAATTGAACCGATCAAAGGTTGGCAAGACTTTTTCCAGCAGGGAAAATCTCGCAAGCAGAAGCTGTAGTTTAGTGTTACCAAATGTTAGTCCAGCTCAAACAAAACACTCAAATGAGATTTTTTTTTAGCTAAAGGTAAAGCTGAGGTAATTGTTTTCCTCAGTTTCCTTGTTGACAAGCGCACAGAAGGAGCTGGACAGAACAACTAAGAACGAAACTGTTCCGCTGTCTCTGGGGAGATTGAACTAACACCAACCTAAACCCTTTAGTAGGAATTTAACTGACATGATACTCCCCGTCCATCTTCAAAGTCATACTCCTCTCAATGCAAAATAACCAGGCCCGGAGTTCAACAGGGTTGGGCTGAAGGAGGCCAGGCCGGGCCTTGCAACAGTGAAAAATTGCCTTAAGTGACATGACTGGCTATTGTTCAAAAAAGATGGGATGGACTTGTCATGAGGTGTGGTGCGGGTTGGTGAGGCAGACGCTGTAGACCCAGGTAAGATGAATATGATGATGAATTTAATTATAAATAAGTCCAGCAACAAGAAGCAGGCACAAGGAAACACTGACGAAACATAGACGAGGACCCGAACGAGGAACAAGGAACACAGGTGGAGTTAAATACACGGGAGGGTAATCACAGAACGAGGCACACCTGGGAACAATCAAGGGGAGGACAGGACAACGAAGAGACTCAAGGACACAAAAAACTCTAACTAAACACGGAAAAACACAGATCCTGACAGTACCCCCCCTCAAGGGCGGCTACCAGACGCCCAAAAAAAAAACCACAACAAGGGTGGGCGGAGGGGCGCCGGATGGGGGGCCAGAGTCCAGAAAAAACAAAAACACAACAAGGGTGGGCGGAGGGGCGCTAGACGGGGGGCCAGAGTCCAGAAAAACAAAAAACTACCCACCATCGTGGGCGAAAACACAAGAAGGGCCAAGAGTCCATAAACAAACAAAAAACTACCCACAGGGTGGGCGGAGGCAAAGGAGGCAGGAACCACGGAGGTGGTCCAGCGGTCGTCCGCGGCGGCGGGAACCACGGAGGCGGTCCGGCGGCCGTCCGCGGCGCTGGAGGCGGGAACCACGGAGGCGGTCCGGCGGCCGTCCGCGGCGCTGGAGGCGGGAACCACGGAGGCGGTCCGGCGGCCGTCCGCGGCGCTGGAGGCGGGAACTACGGAGACGGGAACCCCGGAGGCGGGAACCACGGAGGCAGTCCGGCGGCCGTCCGCGGCGCTGGAGGCGGGAACCACGGAGGCGGTCCGGCGGCCGTCCGCGGCGCTGGAGGCGGGAACCACGGAGGCGGTCCGGCGGCCGTCCGCGGCGCTGGAGGGGAACCACGGAGGCCGTCCGGCGGCCGTCCGCGGCGCTGGAGGTGGCGATGAGTCCCGGGGGCCGCCCACAGACGGCGACGACGAGCCCCCCGAGGCAGGGTCTCTGGTGGAGCACAGGGGGTCTCGGTCGGAACGCTGGGGGTCTCGGGTGGAACGCAGGGGGTCTCGGTCTCGGGTGGAACGCAGGGAGTCTCGGTCTCGGGTGGAACGCAGGGAGTCTCGGTCTCGGGTGGAACGCAGGGAGTCTCGGTCTCGGGTGGAACGCAGGGAGTCTCGGTCTCGGGTGGAACGCAGGGAGTCTCGGTCTCGGGTGGAACGCAGGGAGTCTCGGTCTCAGTAGGAACACAGGGAGTCTCGGTAGGAACGCCGGCTGATTCGGCCTCGGGTGCGCCGGCTGGAACGCCGGCTGATTCGGCCTCGGGTGCGCCGGCTGGAACGCCGGCTGATTCGGCCTCGGGTGCGCCGGCTGGAACGCCGGCTGATTCGGCCTCGGGTGCGCCGGCTGGAACGCCGGCTGATTCGGCCTCGGGTGCGCCGGCTGGAGCGCCGGCTGATTCGGCCTCGGGTGCGCCGGCTGGAGCGCCGGCTGATTCGGCCTCGGGTGCGCCGGCTGGAGCGCCGGCTGATTCGGCCTCGGGTGCGCCGGCTGGAGCGCCGGCTGATTCGGCCTCGGGTGCGCCGGCTGGAGCGCCGGCTGATTCGGCCTCGGGTGCGCCGGCTGGAACGCCGGCTGCTTCGGCCTCGGGTGCGCCGGCTGGAACGCCGGCTGCTTCGGCCTCGGGTGCGCCGGCTGGAACGCCGGCTGCTTCGGCCTCGGGTGCGCCGGCTGGAACGCCGGCTGCTTCGGCCTCGGGTGCGCCGGCTGGAACGCCGGCTGCTTCGGCCTCGGGTGCGCCGGCTGGAACGCCGGCTGCTTCGGCCTCGGGTGCGCCGGCTGGAACGCCGGCTGCTTCGGCCTCGGGTGCGCCGGCTGGAACGCCGGCTGCTTCGGCCTCGGGTGCGCCGGCTGGAACGCCGGCAGAAACGGCCTCGGGTGCGCCGGCTGGAACGCCGGCAGAAACGGCCTCGGGTGCGCCGGCTGGAACGCCGGCAGGAAGTGCTGGTCCCGGAACTGGAGCGGGATCTGGGCTGGCGGAGAAACTTTGCGGCTTGGGAGGCAGAGGTTCGCCAGCCATGACGGCTAGAGCCGCCATACGCTCCCACTCTGCCTCCCTCTGCAACTCCACCAACCCCGGGTGCGGGAAGCGAGGAACCCAGTAATCCAGCAGCATTCCCAAGCGGATGGCGAAACCGAGGCGTCGGCCGGCAGCGTATGGCTTGGCCATTGCCTCCTCATACTCGCCGATGGTATCTGTTAGCTCCTTTATGTCCTCTGGGTCCATGATGAGAAAACGCGTGCCTCACCGTACTTCCTGGTCGGGTCCTACTGTCATGAGGTGTGGTGCGGGTTGGTGAGGCAGACGCTGTAGACCCAGGTAAGATGAATATGATGATGAATTTAATTATAAATAAGTCCAGCAACAAGAAGCAGGCACAAGGAAACACTGACGAAACATAGACGAGGACCCGAACAAGGAACACAGGTGGAGTTAAATACACGGGAGGGTAATCACAGAACGAGACACACCTGGGAACAATCAAGGGGAGGACAGGACAACGAAGAGACTCAAGGACACAAAAAACTCTAACTAAACACGGAAAAACACAGATCCTGACAGGACTTGGAGGATTGTATGTGTGTTGTGGGGACAGGGATGTGGGGGGCGGTGATGGCAAAACTGGGGGATTTTCATCTTAAGACAGATTCAAGATACTTTAGCCTGTTAAAACAGGAAGACTTCAACTGATGATTATTTAATCTGCAGTTCTAATTTCTACAAGCTTTACTGCTTTGGTAATTTTAGATCCTGTTGTCAGATGTTTGTGTTTTTGCTGCTCTTTGCTCAACATTAGCTGACTATCAGCCATGTACAAGACCTGCTGTGGCATAGGCATTATAAGCACATCTTAAGTGGACCAGGAGTCTAGGGAGCGCCATAAAAAGGGGCAAGAAATAATTAAAAAAATAATAATAAATGGTCTTTTTAAAACTAATAGATAATAATATAACTTCCTAATATAAAAAAAAACATTTTTAGCTCCATTTCAGCTCCCCTCCCAATCTTCGACACTAGTTGGTTCATTCCTGCACTCTGTGCACTCCTTCTCCCTCCCCTCACTGCCGCTTCCAGAGTCACACTGCACAAATGAATGGGATGAGTTTTGTCCATACGATATCATGTCAATAATCGTAGGCTATGGAATGCCAAAATACTTAAAATTAAATAAATAAAACATTATGAGATAAGTAAAATTCTATACTAAGCTATTGGGTACCCAAGGAAGAAAAAAAGAAAACAAGAAGAAAAGCATGACCTCTGTTAAGTGACTGTCAGGTTGATTGGTCTTTCTAAATTTTCCTTAGGTAGGTGGGGGTGTATGTGTGTGTGTGTATGATTGATTCCTGTCTGTTTCTGTGTTGCCTTGCGATGGGTGTCCAGGGTGTACCTTGACTCTCGGCCATTAACAGCTATAGGAGCTACAGGCACCAGCCCTTGTCCCTACCCCATAAGGATAATCGTGGATTAATGGTTAAAGGGAAATATACATTTAAAATCAGAACACTGATTATCCAATAGATCATGTAGAAAATAAATATGAAAAGTAGAAAGAGTTCAGAACTTAATTTTTGTCTTTTGAGATTGTGACAAAAGTAAAATACTTACTAACAACAAGTTTGATCTGGAATGTTTCGCTTCTTGGCTGAAGATTTGGAAACTCACAGCTGTAGATTCCAGTGTCTTTCAGCATTACATTTTGGATCACTATAGACGCATTACCAGAACTTAGCAGATCTTGAAAAAAGGACACACGTCCTTTAAACTGTGAATCTTGACCTTCAAGTCCATTGTTGTAATGATACCCAGCATTGTAATAAAACACTTCATTCTGACCATATTTTCCCCACTTAAATGACTGAGATGAGAGATCTTCCTTTGAGGTTGGAGAACAGGGTAAGATGGCATCACTACCCTGTGATACAGCCACAGTGATGACACCTGGAAAGACAAATAATTAAAAAAAAAGTTTATCAAGGAAAACAGACAACAGATTCACAAACTACAATAATCTATCATTGCCAAAAACATTTGATGGTTATTTTTTTTAAAACAAACTAAATTTAACTCATGACAGTAATCCTTTTTGAACAGTCCACTTAAATATTTGTAGCTCCATTTGTACTAAGACATCTTGTTGTCCTTTCATCTCCTATTTTCTGCACTGAAGATGTGTTATTGACACAAATCTTAGTGTAGGAAGGTGGACAATCTGGATCAATAACAATAGACAACAGCATAGATAATTTGTTTTAATGAGTTTGCATGCAGAAGGGTAATCAATAGTTCCCCTAATGCAAGGCAATGTCCTACTATGGGTTTGAAAAAAGTTTATAAAGAATCAGAAACTAATTGTAAAATAACTTACTGAAGAACAGGCAAAGAAGGGGAACTGTCTTAATAGAGAGAAGTACTTCTGGTGAAAAAATTGCTTTTACTAATTTGCTGATTAATGTTTTTATATTTGCAGTTTTGGTCTACTTCCTCCAGATTTTGAGGGGATTAAAATGAACCACATGCCAAGGATCTCTGCATTAACACCACAAGTTTTCATAAATATACTTTCAGGTCTCTTTGTGTATGTGGGTCGTTGTTTCTCATAAGAAATTATTTCCATATACGATCAGCTACATTACCACTCTTTCTTGTCGGCAGCCATCACTATCTACATCAATCACTAAAAAAATTTGGACAAAATGAGTTACAATAACATTTAATTTCCAGCTGGGATTAATGAATCAGTTTTGTACTGAAGTAAATTTACTCAAGTTCAGTCGATCCGATAAACTTGTTTTTTCATTGCTGTAAATATGTAGTATATTATCTTTTTTCTCCTCACTATAAAATGTTACAAGGAGTGCTGGATAAAAAATGGATGAGCAGCACCACATGAGATTGTGTTATGTCAAAACTTTGTTTGATTTCAATCAATCAAGCAATCAGTTTTAGCTATAAAGCGCCCTTCATGTTGGAGGCAGCTCACTGGAAACACATAATAAAGGGTATTTCTGAACTGGTTTTGAACCATCCAAGATCACAGTCTGCAGGTACAAATACCAGAGTTGTGAAGTAAACTGAAAGTGGTGGGATACTCCCTTTTCCTCCTATCTTTGTAAGAGGGCTGGTGGATATTAAATGCAATGTACTGTTATCTTTTCTTCACTTCCCTGGACTAGCCAGGGGAGTCATTGCTATATTCTTTGCTTAATTTATTTTAAAAAAATCATCAAAATGCATTTTGATTTGTTCTTCATTGACTCAGTGTTTCACCTTAGGTAAGACTTATTTATTTCCTTAACAATTAACAGCGCTAAGACCCGTCTCTGGGCTCAGATTAGTTGTTTCTAGTTAGCAGTGGGAACACTGGGAGAAGGCAAAGGAGCTTTATTTATGTTTTTCACAGATCATCCGTTGTCGGAGCCTATTAGGTATTAGGTTAATTTATTATTTGTTAAATGATAAATTTAACAAATGTTTTTGATCCAAATGATTACAAATGATAGATCTATTATTCTTTATTATTTTAGGGTCTCCTCCTTGTCAGGAAACGGAGCTGCTGTGGTTCATCTGATTGCTTGCAGTGAGGAGTGAAACAGTTTTCTACCACAAAATTATTGTTTATATTTGAATTTTGTATTAAATCAACTCGGAGAATATTTCTGCGAAAGTTTTTTATTTTTAGTACACGGAGAACCTCCACCTCCGAAACTATTCTGACATTCATTTTTTAGGAGCTAATTATGATGCAAGAGTACCCATGAGATCTGTCTCATATCAAACTGTCATTACATAATGACAGTTTCAAAGATTACGCAAAAACATTAATAATGAAGCCTAGGCGCAAATTCAAACTGGAAGACTCTTTTATCCCCACCGGGACCCGTTAATTGAAGCGACCTGCCCACAATCGTCGACCTATCAACGCTGGACCAAGCCACGTCACGTCCAATCATCGACCAAGTCCCAGCTGATAAGGACCTTCATTCATGGCGTCCTTCGCTCTCCAGCCGAGCTCAACCCACCACCACCCCTTCTCCTCCATTCGCCCGGTCCTGAGGCCCGCACCCTTCTTCAACCTCCACCACCAGTGCCGGGCCCTGGGGGATGACGTTCCTAACAGCATCGGGGATGCTCATCTGAAGCCTATCGCTAACGCTGCAATAACCGTTATCCCCAGCCGGGGCCCGAGCGCCAAAGACTTTAAATTCTGTTTGTCAATAAACTCTTCTAATTGTCTTCTTATCTCCGTCTGAGTCTCTCCAGATTGAAATAATAATAATAATAATAATAATAATAATAATAATAATAATAATAATAATAATAATAATAATAATAATGATTATGTTATTATCATGTTGGTTTGATGTGTTGTATTGTGTGTTTTTAATTTTATAGCACTTCGTCTGAAAGGTGTTATAAAGTTGCCTTGCCTTTGGAAAAACCTATAAAAGATTCAAGCTGATGCTAGAAACATAGAAGTTTTCTTCTGTTAAAATCTACAAACGTGTTACAGTTAACTGTAAAAAGCGAGATGAGATACTAAAACGTCCAAAATGTCTGATTCTTTACATATGAATGACTAATAATCAGCATGAGAAATGAGCGTCGCTACCACTTAATGCGCAGGAAATTCTCGGAAGCAGCTGTGGCTTTTAAAGACGCAGTGCACAATGATGTAACATTTTAACTCAGTGATAGGCTCTGCGTTACAAGCATGATATAAAAACATGTTTGTAATACAACATGTTTTACATGCTATGTAAGATTGCAGGTCCGATCACTTCAGTAATGAGAGACATTTTGGCAGCAATGCAAATTTGACGACCGGCCAATGTTCCATTAATACGATCTCTGAATATTCATCTCAGTACTCCTGGAACATTTCAAAAGGATCATTCATTTAAATTTGACATGCACACTTTAGTGAAGAATATCTGAAAATTATAAACAAATAATAAAACTATTCTTACGGATTTCATCACCAAACGATTTTCCAATAAACGTCAGGAGGCAGAGAGACACACGTAGAAGAAGCTCCATAGCTGCTGTAATCTGTCATTTAATCATATCCTCTACAGAGCGCTCTAATGTCCCTGTAGCCACTCCTCTCAGGCTCTTCAGTCTGAGTCTTCAACTCTTTCGCTTTTACTTCCGACAAGCAATAAAAACAATACTTCCGGTGTAGAGCACGAAGCTGTAACAGGAAATTTCACCCATAAAGCTCAGTGTTGCCACACTCATCTTGTGCACTCTAGTAAAAAAAACAAAAAACTTCAGTATAGGCCTACTTAAAACGTACTTGTGTAAGTACGTTTTAAGTATACTAAGTAATACTACCTATAAATATATACGAAGTATACTAAAAGCATACTTCTAAAAATTTTGACATAATAACTTTAAACACACTTAAATATAATTGACAATAAATAATAATAAAAAAAATAACAATCCTTATAGTGGAACATGATATAATGTTCAACTAAGTAAATAATGTGTTCATGCCTCAAAATATCACTGACAGTTTAGTGACAGAGGTTCTATACAAAAAACAATACTGTACTTGTCCTTAACACTAAATGCAGCAGGTAAATTCAGTTGTACGTCTCTGAATACGATCTGTTGTTTTCAGTTTTTTAACTTAAACACAGAAGCTATTTTTTTATTGCAAACAAAGAACATACAAGAACAACATAGAACACTAATAATTACAAACAGATACAACATCAAAAGGCTTTACAGAACATAGAACAATTATTTTACAATGTCAAAATCAAATCGGTGCTTCAATCAATCAATCAATCAATCAAATTTTATTTGTATAGCACATTTCAGCAGCAAGACATTTCAAAGTGCTTTACATCATTACAAACACAGAATCACAATGCAATACAGAATCAATCATTAAGTCAAGTTACATCAATAAATTTGTAATTGATTACATTTCAAATACAATTCTAAACAGGTGGGTTTTCAGTTGAGATTTAAAAGAAGTCAGTGTTTCAGCTGTTTTACAGTTTTCTGGAAGTTTGTTCCAAATTTGTGGTGCATAGATGCTGAAAGCTGCTTCTCCTCGTTTGGTTCTGGTTCTGGGGATGCAGAGCAGACCAGAACCGGAAGACCTGAGAGGTCTGGAAGGTTGATACAATAAAAGCAGATATTTCATGTATTGAGGGTTGCAGTTCTTTAAGGGCAGTTATGATTTGAATGGCTTTAGCATTTGAGCTGATTTTTAAGGATTCTATATAGATATTAATAGAAGACAATAAAATCTGGAAATTAGGTTTTTGTTGTAAATGTTTGGAGGTGTGAATATGATATTTACCATAAATAATAAAACAGTTAACAACATATAAAAATTCTGTTTTGACAAGTTCACATTTCTCCATCCCAAACAAAACATCCTTATCTGTTAAAGTAATTTTGAGATTTCTTTGATGAAATTCTTTTTACATATCCAGAATATTTTGGTATAATTACAATCCCAAAAACAAGCTTTTCTTAATTATTTTTACAGAAAATACACATATGGTCCAAATCCCATTTATATCTTTTTTTTTTTTTTTTATCAAAAATGTTTTAACAGGACAAACATTCTGAATAATTTTATAAGAAATTTCTCTTACTTTATTGTTTATTAAGTATTTTTTTAGGAGCAACCAAGTCAACTTCCAATTTATATTTTCAAAAATGGTGGATCAATAAAATATACAAGCTGGTGAAAAAACAACATCTCGTAATAGAATATTTCTTAACATTTTGTTGGTTGTTTTTTTACTTATAAAAGGACAATCGTAATCAATATAAATGGAGTTTGGATCAAAATTGGGCAATGAGTGAATTTAACCTGGAGCTAAAGATAATAAAAGCTTTAATGACCCACTGGGGATTGCGTCAAACACCACAGCATATTCTTTAGGGGTAGCAGGAAATTGGAAAAGTAACAAAGTCAGAATAAGACAATAAATGACCATTTAGATTTAGTAATTGATTTACAAGTAATATTCCCCTATCAAACTATTACAAAAGATTGTCTTATTTTTTTCATTTAATGTCTTCATTATTCCAGGTGTAATATTTATGAGGAATAAATGTGAATGATGACACTTGCTGATGATGAGCAGTGTCATCATCAGCAAGCTGGGAAATTATGATATTTCTGTTTGCGACATTAATCCCTGTAATTTTTTCCTTGACTTTAACTGAAAGAATTTGCATGGCCAGAATGAATAGATATGGGGAGACTGGACACCCTTAACTGAGACCTCTTTTCAAATAAAATCTTTTAGAGCAACCATGTGACAATTTTACGGATGCATTACAATTCCTATATAACATTTGACAACTTTTAATTAAGATTTGTCTGTATCCGAATACTTCTAATGATTTAAACAAAAATGTATGTTCAACTGTGTCAAAGAATAAAAAAAAATCTAGAAATAATATGAGATCATCCCCCTTTATTAAATCTGAGTAATCTAGCAGATCCAATATAAGCCTAACATTATTAGTTATATGTCTACAAGGTATGAATCCAGACTGAGTTTCATCAACCACTTCTTCAAGAGTATTCTTAATTTTTGTAGCAATACAACCTGCAATAATGTTATAGTCATTTTGTAGTAATGTAATTGGTCGCCAGTTGTCCAGAAGAAGCTTGTCTTTTTGTGGTTTAGGGATCGGTGTAATCAGACCTTGGGTCATTGTTGGTGGAAGTGATCCAGAATCCAAACTTTCAAGATAAACTTGATGTAAAAATGGCGATAGGTGTTCTGAAAACCTTTTATATAATTCTGCATTGAGGCCATCAGTGTCTGGTGATTTATTTAGTTTCAATTTATTGATGGACTTTTGGATGTCTTCAAGTGCAATCAAGGAATCACATTGTTCTTTATTATTTTTACTAATTTGTTGCATTTTATTCAGAGAGTAAATAAATTGTGTGACAGTTTCATCAGAACATCTTGACTGACAAAGTTCTTGGAAAAATATTTCACAGTAAGAAGAGATTTGAACAGGGTCTTCACAGATATTATTATTGATTTGGATATTTGGTGCTTTTTTTATCTAAAAAATGAGAAGAGTTTTTTTTTCTCCTTCTTGTAACCATTTCTGTCTTGATCTGATTTATGCTCCTTTAGCTTTGGAAATGTAAAAATTGTCCAGGTTCAGTTGTAATTATATTTTCTGGCAGAACATTGTTCAATAAGATAATTTCTTTTATTACTACTGATTCTACTTTCCTTTTTCTTTTAGCAATTTCAGCTCCAGTTTTCATAAACATTTTTTGAAGTTCATATTTTAGGAGTTCCCAATTTTTACTAAATTCCTTCTGACTGCAAGCTGTATTCCAATACTTAATAATTATTTGTTTAATGTTTTTTTCTACTGTTTTATTTTCTAACAGTGAAGAGCTGAGTTTCCAGTAAGCTGTAATTTTATTTTTTCCATACTGGTTTAATTTAGTTTTTTCAATTAAAATAAGCTTGTGGTCTGATAAAGGACCTGGAAGAATCTCTGACTTAATTTCATCAGCTATTAAATCAGACACCAGCCAGAAATCAATTCTTGATTTAAAGGAGTCTGTTTTGTTTTGCCATGTAAATTCAACTTTGGAGCTATTTTTTTGTCACCATACATCAGTCAGGCCAAAGGTAGATATAAAGTTTTCTATAACTGTGTTTGGATTTGTATTAGCCTTTGGAGAAAATCTATCTAATGCATCATTAAAAGTCGAACAGAAGTCCCCACCAATAATAACACTCATATTATAATGTTTTCCACATAAGTAATTCACCCCATTACTTAATCTATCATAAAGTTGCATATTTTCTGCTTTGGTATTGTACTCATATATAGAGTAGAACCCAACAAAAGAATGTCTTCATTTATTGATACAACTAATAAAACAAAATGCCCATATGTATCTAAGAGTGAACATCATACATCTCCACTGAAGTTGTTTCGTAATATTGCCACTCCTGCTGATTGAGTAGTGCCATGTGCCAGCTATAGTTGGTCCTCCCACTGACTTTTCCAGAATTTGGTATCATTTGCAGTGGAATGAGTTTCTTGGATAAAACAGAAATCAGCTTTAAAATTTTTAATATATAAAAAAGTTGCCTTTCTTTTAGTGTTTCTTCCTTAACCCTCGAGCATTGAGTGAAATAACTTTTAAAAAAGAAATGCTAATAAGAGGGGCTACACAATGGCGCAGATGGTAGCACTGTTGCCTTGCAGCAAGAGGGTCCTGGCTTTGATTCCCGGCCGGGGTCTTTCTGTATGGAGTTTGCATGTTCTCCCTGTGCATGCGTGGGTTCTCTCCAGGTACTCTGGCTTCCTCTGGGACTGTGGGCTTCCTCCCACAGTCCAAAAACATGACTGTTAGGTTAATTGGTCTATCTAAAATTCTCCCTAGGTGTGAGTGTGTGTGAATGGTTGTTTGTCCTGTATGTCTTTGTGTTGCCCTGTGACAGACTGGCGACCTGTCCAGGGTGTACCCCGCCTCTTGCCCGGAACGTAGTTGGAGATAGGCACCAACCCCTCCCGGCCCCATTAGGGACAAGGGTGAACAGAAAATGGATGGATGGATGGATTCTAATAAGAGCTGTAGCTTCGAACCCTGAAAATTGAGTTACAGGAAAATCTAACAAACTCTCCCAACAGAGAAATTATATAATAAACGGAGCTTTTTCGATATTTAAATGTCATTACTTAACTGTTAGTTCTGATTCTCAAGATGTCTTTTTAGTCATTAGCAGGTTCAAGTTCTTTCCTCTTTCCTCCTTTGTCAATAACAAAGACTCTGGGACCATGTAGAAAGCTGTTTTCCCTTCTTCGCGTGCTTTTTTCACCAGCAGCCAAAGCATGTTTCTTCTCTGATGGTCCTCTGAGGAGAAGTCCTCCTTGAAGCGCAGAAGGAAGTCCTCCTTGAAAGATGACTGTTTGTTTGAAGCGCAAACAATCATCTTTCAGAAAAGATGACTGTTTGGCCGCCTTCCGGTCTCAGAATAAATGCTTCCCTGCATTAAAACCTCAATAACAGCTCCCTATCCAGACAATCTCGGGAGAGCTTCCAAAGAACGACCAGTCACGCCACCATCTTGCTCGGCTCCGCCACAGTCGTTCTTGTCCCACGGAAGCTATTTTTATCCAGTCCATTTTCAGATGTATGATGGAAGAACTATTAGTGAATGGCATTAGCTCCAGTTCACAGTCCAGACCAGATGGTGGCGGTATTGCACACTTTCAGTTTTTTTGAAAAGCGCCATAAAAAGAACAGCCATGAAGCCAGAGAAGATAACAGATGCTGTTCAAATTCACCATTTTTACTCGCATAATAGGCGAGTAAAATTTGTGTTATTTTGGAACAATTAATTTTGTGTTTATCTATCCATCCATCCATTTTCTGTACACCCTTGTCCCTTAGAGGGGTCAAGAGGGGTGCTGGTGCCTATCTCCAGCTAACGTTCCAGGCAATTAGCTCGGACCCCGCCTGGGGTCCAGGGTGTACCCCGCCTGGGGTACACCCTGGACAGATCGCCAGTCTGTCGCAGTAATTTTGTGTTTATGTATTTGTAATTAAATTGTAAAAAATTACAACTTGTAGTGTACTATTAAGTGCTAGAGTGTGACAAGTATAAGTTCATTTTGTACATTAAGTACATGGCTTTTTATGTACTATCACTATGCTTGATTTATACAATTTAAGTGTACCATATTTGTGAATGAATTACATTTAAAATATACGCTCGCCAGCCACTTTATTAGGTACAACTTGCTAGGTACAACCGGGTTGAACGCCCTTTTGCTTTCAGAACTGCCTTAATCCTTCATGGCATAGATTCAATAAGATACTGGAAACATTTCTCAGAGAGTCTGGTCCATATTAACATGAAAGCATCACGCAGTTGCTGCAAATTTGTCAGCTGCACATCCATGATGCAAATCTCCAGTTCTACCACATCCCAAAAGTGCTCTATTGGATTGAGATCTGGTGACTTTGGAGGCCATTTGAGTTCAGTGAACTCATTGTTGTGTTCAAGAAACCAGTCTGAGATGATTCACTGTATGACTTGGCACGTTATCCTGCTGGAAGTAGCCATCAGAAGATGGGTACACTGTGGTCATAAAGGGATGGACAAGGTCAGCAACAATACTCGAGTAGGTTGTGGCATTGATATGATGCTCAGTTGGTACTAACGGGCCCAAAGTGTGCCAGGAAAATATCTCCCACACCATTGCACCACCAGCAGACTAAATCACAACACCCAGAGGTTCCAAGAAGTTGTAACATGAAGTTACAGTAATAGTAATAATAATAATCATAAAATTGATAAAATACCTATTTCTGAAATAAACTTCAGTTTGTTTATATATACTGCACTTTTTATAATTAAACAAATATAATTTGCATTTTTAAGCAAACTTATCATCAGCTACCAACACGTTCGCAACCTTCGTCCTTTGGGCTCCTTTCATGACCCACATTTTACTTCCATCCAGTTCTTGTCCCATTGTGTTATCGTCTAACTTGGACTAGCAGGTCACTAGCTTGAATTTAAATAAACTACCAACTGTTATCAAGATGCTCTCTACCTTTAAGGCAATATTGTGCTAGTAAAAAATGGTGAATTTGAAGAGCATCTCTTCTCCTCCTTAGCTTCACCGTGATGCCGCTCTTCTTCTACGACAGTTTTTTATGGTGGTTTTCAAAAAAACTGAAAGTGTGCATTACAATCACCATCTGGCATAGAGTGTGAAATGGAGCTAATGGCGTTCACTGATACACCATTAGCTATCTGTTGCTTTGACACAGACAAAGCAATAGTCTTTGTCTGTGTCAATGACTGTTGACACAAAGTTTAAGTCGGCTTTTTAAAAAAAGGTGGACTTTTTTTTTAATAAGCCTAGCTTATTAAAAAAAAAATCAATTAAGTAATTTTTTTTCTTAAAAAACCTCCCCAAAAAACAAGCAACACTTAGCCAGACGGGGAGGCTAGTAAAGCATGGCAGGGCGCCAGGCTTATGAAACATTGAGGAAAATCCTATCTTGTCATCCTCTGTTAGAAGGAAAAGCATGCATCCTTTGTTAGTTTGCATCAAACAAGATTATTCTCAACGAGAAAAATTGCATTTAAATTTTTTAACAAAAAAAAGCTTTCTGGATTGTTTATTTCATTCTTAGTCAGTATTCCTGGCTACATTAACAGCAAACAGAGAAAAATGTTATTTTGTATCAGAGGTTAGATACAAAAATATCTCTAAGTCACTGAACTTCCCCTGGAGGTTATTTGACCCAAATAATATAAAAACTATATCTAAAAGAAATCCAACATAACATATAAATATCTAAAACTTTTTTTTGTCCTAATTTCATAACCAAAGCTATTAAATATACCACTGTGGAAAGTTCAAAGGGTCACTTGCAGCTCCAGGGTTTCAAATACCTGGTCCAGGTGATTATTAATGAAGAAACACAAAGCAAAACCAATTTCTAATGTAAAACAATTTAAAGGAATTAAATTTAAGGAATTCTGCAGCACAGATAAATGAAATAGTGACAATAACACAGTAGCTTGTTTGTTATTTGGGGAAAAGATAAAATAAAGCACATGTCTGTGTGAATAAAAATTGTTATTTCTTAAATATGTTGAGTGTTCCCCCCCGCCTTTTCTGTTACATTTTAAATGGAAACAATATTCTTTATTATTTTATACATTCAGTCAAACTTTTCTTTTGATAGTGTGGGTATTTTATGTTGTATGGTAGTAATAATGTACAAGTATTTAAAAGTCCCAATATGTTAGCTACAGTTTTTAATTCCATAACAATGCAGCAAAATAAGCACTGAAAAATCTTTACAGCTCTTCTTCCACCTGAAAAGCTGGTTATCTAAATTTGCATCAACAATTACATAAAAAAAAAAACACATTTTCAAAACGACTATAATGGAAAGTCATGGCAGCTCTAGTAAATATAGCAAATTCAGACAAACAATTTATCTTGCAAATTAAAAAAACAAACTAATGAACAAAAATTATTTAATCCATATTTACAAATATATTAAAGATTGGAGTTACTGTAACACAATGCCCTCATATATAAATTCAAGTAAGTGAATTTAAAAAAAAATCAGTGATTGAAAGGCATTATTCGAGACAAAATAATCATTGATAACTGCAGACAAAAGCTTTGACTATGGAATAATAAAGAATAGGAAATCCAATACAATGGCTTCTATGGATATTACATTTGGAATATGTTCAGCAATAGCAGTTTATTTGCAAACTTTATTCTTGTAAATTAAAACATTCATGGATACTGAAATTCTTTAGTTAAACACACCAAAATAAAAAAGCAGTAAAAAAGATTTTAAAAATCTTACTTTCTGTAGCGGACAAAGAACAAACTATTACACATCTCACTAAAATGTGCAACAAGTAAAAAGAAGTTTGATAAAAAATAAACAGAGAAGTTACATCTGTATTGTCGTGGAAAAAATAATATTTCCAAGCACTGTTCAGGTGAAATCACTCAATCAGGTTTATTCATATATTGTGCACAATACAGATAGCTCATAGGACAATCAGTAATGAAGCAGGTCTGGATGAAAAGCTCTGTCAGGCAGAGTTTCATATCAAAGATAAAGAATTAACAACAAGGGCTGAGACAGTCTGGTTCTGATGCAGCTGTAGAAAACAACTTCCAACCTTCTACATGCAACCCAAATAGTTCTTTTGGTGAGAGTTCACAAGCATTTCATATAACATGACTAGCAGATGTGACCTTAATGTAATTTTTCCATCACAGTATTCACATGCGAGTTGATTTCTCACTCTTTATCACTTTTGTGATACAAGCAGAAAAACACTCAGATTTTACTACCTAGAATAATAATAAATGGCAATATGTTGTTAAAAGCAATCAAATGACATTAAGAAACCATTAATGTGAGATTAATGGTGATTAACCATGTTGTAACTTCATCACAACATGGTGTTTGATTTAGTTCTTGTACTTTCACTTTATATATTAACCTAATTTAAGTAGTATGAAGATACTGAGGTCAAAGTGTATGAAATTATGCAGTGAAGTTAATCAGATATCTTTAAGCGGCATATGATTTTCATTGTTCTAAATAAAATGTAAAAAAAAAACATACTTCTGTTTAATTACTTTTCTTGTACTATGAATTATGCTCCAACAAATATCTATTAACAATATTAAGGAACAAAATATCAGAGGTCTGCCCTCGACGCTGGTTCTTTCACCTGGTAATTTTACCTGAAATTCGCCAGAGAAAAAATACATAAACTCTATGTTATACAAACACAAAATTGAGACTCTAAATTCTATTCTCTTTGTTGTAGGTATTGAAACTTAACAGCTTAGTGCTTAAATTGAACATGGCACAAGATTTATAAAAAAAATTTGACATTAGCTTTTAGCTTGAGAAACAGAATGAAATATTAATACAATAAAACACAAATACAGGACCACATTAGTTTGGGACAAAAACAAAACAGTCATCCTTTATTGTGAGAAACAGTCCTTGTGATTAATTCATATTGTCAAGAGCATGTGAATATGTTGATTTTAATTAGTATGTAAACAATAAGAGAGACGGAAAAGTTAAACATTTAAACTTACCTGGGAGATCTTAAAATGATGGCAGCGGGAAACACATACTAAGGCAACAACAAGTCCACCACTACCAACAGCAGCAATAAGAAGAATTTGATCTGAAACATATTACAACAGGATAATGTCACTTTCACTGTTTAACAAATTACCAATTTCCTCTATAACTCATTCAAGAATAACTAATTCAACAATTTTGGCTACTATGTCATCATTTACAGTGATGACTGCTTTATCAGTGATGACTGATTCTCTTATTAAGTAATAAGAGAATCCTATAACCTTACCATCACACACTTTTGCTTGAAGAAGTGTGTTGATCACACTGTTTGTTGTTTTAGTTTGAAATTGTTTGCTAATTGTATTTCCATTCTTTCTTAGAAAAATTATCTATAGTTGGATTAGTTAATTGCACAGTTTTGATTACCTTGAACTATTTGAAAACTGCTAATAAATAGTGTAAAAGGAGATATTTTAGTTTTTTTTGTCTTATTCAACCAAAGTAGATGATTTATTAAAGATCTATACTACTCTCACTAACAATCTGGGTTTAGTCATTTTTACAATTCCTCTTTTGGTAATGTGTTTCTTTTGTAGGAATTTTATTTTTATTGGTTTTTAAAGGAAGTTCTTTACTTTTAATTTTTTACTAATCTAATCTAAAACAAGAAATTTTACCTATTTTCAAAATTGTTACAAAACATGTCAGATTCACCGCATGAGACGAGCTATAATGAACAAAAATATAAATGCCCCATGTCAAATATTGTTGCCATGTGGAGTTAACAACTGTAAATGAGCATTTGCTGACATTTTATTGTACTTTTATTGTACGTAATATTTCTCTTGATTTGTGTATCATTTTTAATCCAACTTGCTGTCAGTGAGCATTACTTAGTGAGTTGTTTTTTTACTCAGTGCATGGGTGGGGCATGTCCAGTGGGTGATCAGACAAAATGAGCAAAAGTCGGACAATTTTTGGACTGGAGACAATAAAAGGCCACTGAAAAATGTCAAACTTCATCACAAGTCATAATGCCTCAGATGTCGCACGTTATGATGGAGCATGTCATTGGCATGTTGGATGCAGAGATGTCCACCAGAGCAGTAGCTGCACGGTTCAATGTCCATTATCGGACCATAGGCAGTTTAAGAGTTTGTTTCCAACAGACTGTCACTACTGCAAATCGACCTCGTCCTCGTCGGCCACTTGTGACCACTCCAGCACATTATTGCCACATTCGGCTCGTCCATCTGCGGGATCAGCTAAGACCAGTGACACACACAGCTGATGAGACTATTGGTCTGCACAACAAACGCATCACACCTCAGACTGTCCGCAACTGCCTACAAGAAGCCAACTTTGTCAGAATCAAATTCCTCAACCTGACCCCTATCATGTAAAAAGGACTGTCAATCCGCTACAAATGGCCATACCACGATGATATCAATGCCGATATGAAGATCAGTAATTAATGAAAATATACTTTGAGTTTCTCTATTTATTGTATAACCCAAATGTACATAAAACTCTTATTTTTTGACATGGGCTGTTTATAATTTTGTTCACTGTAGAAAAATTCCCTCCAACAATAGGGAGGGATAAAATAAGGGTTATATTGGAGGTTTTAATAGATTTTCACTAGACATAAGGGCCAATGATTAAAATTCTTTTTCAGTAATATATAGTGCTAACAAAAGAAACATAGGATCAACACTGACCGCTTTTCTTCCTTCTGCTCTGCTCTTTGACCCTATGAAAAACAACATAGAAATAGCATTAAATACAGTAAGTTATTGTGTATTTTTATTACAGCAGAGTATATCAGCAAAAAAATATATTACTTCTCTATCAAAAGCTTAGATGTTTTTCACTATAATCACTGAGTGTAGGAAATTATTTACCACCTTTTAACATAATCACTTATTCTGATTGAGAAAATATACTCATTAACTTGTGGCCCAATGTGTTTCTTGATTCAATGTGGTTTAAGCTTGTTTCAAAACATTAAACTGAAACAAATGCTCTACTTGTTTAAACTAAAGAATCAGACTGAAGAGTTACAAAAAAATTACAGTATAAGTTGAAATAAGCTTACACAAAAGTACTACACAATATCAGTAAATATACAAAATACTGGCAAAATACTTAAACAGTAACCAAACCACATTAATACCTCTGAAGTAATTATATTGTCCAGGAACAAGACAAAATAAAGAACAGCTTAGCCAAATGAAATAAAACCAATCAAACTTAAAACAAGTCAAGAAGTTTAGAGAAATATTATTTTGTCCGTTAACATGAGCAAATAAAATTATCATACATTCTCGGTGTTTTGATCATCCATTAAATGGAGGGAAAAAAAGTATTGTAAATCTATATTGTCTTGAGAGTCTGAACAAATTTAAAATGCAACTGCTTTTAAATGTAAAAACAAAATGCTGTTCTTTAAAATCCATATCATTAATTTGCGTTATGTACCCATTATCATGTTTTCATTTTATGCTTTCTCATTGCAATGCTATGTACATAAAATGCACTTACCTAACTTAAGAGTTTCAGTGTGCACACAGACTAGCCTTTTCTTTTTCTAAATCTATTACCAGGTTGTGTATAAAGTTTGATAAATGTTTTTTGTTTGGTTTTGAAACACTTGTCACTCCTTTATACATAATTATTCTATTTTAAAAATATCTTAACAGTATTTTTTCTTTTATCTGTTTGAATAATAATTTGTTGTCAGTCTGACTTTTAAAAACCCACACCAATGTCTACCTTTTTAACTCCTTCATATCTACTCTGAAGACAATAGAAATTTTAGAAAATTAAACAATAATCATTAAAAAAACAGTATAGGTTAAACTTACCTGCAATATGTATATATGTACGTCTACTAAACTTATGGCGAAGTTCCCTTTGTGTAGCTATGCATGTATAGTTAGCTGCTTTGTATACAATGGTCTCCAGGATGAAGTTGGCTTGACTGCTGTTAACTACTTTATCCAAAAGCTTGTTTCCAGAACTATCATGCCATTCTACAGAGGGCTTTGGAGAAGCACCTGCAACTTCACACCACAGCTGGGCCCAGTCATTATTTTGATTGATTGTTGTAACTGATGGTTTTGCAAGTACACCTGTAAAGAGAAATGTTATTTATGTTATTTCATAAATTTAATATTCCCTAGATTTCTATCCTTCCTATTTTCGCTGTGCTTCACACTCCTCCATTTACATAAGAAGCAAGAACACAGTTTGACATTTGATGAAGTATTCATGATTTATCACTAAACAACGTAATCTCAAAACTGCTTACATTGCTTCTGGCTCTGCTGCGTGTTGCAGCTGTAACCTTTGGAGCGAACGCTTTCTGGGTTCTGAATAGAGCTTATTGACAGGAAGCTGTAAGCAGAGCATAGAGGCGAGTATGGACCAGAGGAAGTGTGTTTTGTTGTCGCTATCGGCTGTCAAAGCACAAGCAGAGAGTTAGTCGATAGGCTGCCAGCTGGGACTTTATGCCACAGATCATGTTGAGGTCAAACTCTCAAAGGTCAATCAAACCGAGTTAGCTTCATCAGGCTGAAGATGAGGGCTTTTCTCCTTCCCGTCTCCCTGCAGGCTACTCCCCCAACATCAAAGGCCAGCTGCTGCACGTGGACACCACCAGCAGCATGCAGTACCGGACGCTGCTGGAGGCCGAGATGTTGGCGGTAAGTGTCTGCCCCATCACGCTTTTCCCCCGTCACAGGCCGCCCCGTCACGCTGACCTGAGCTTTGTATTTCAGTTCCACGTGATCGCCAGTTACCCCTGCGTGTGGAACATGCCCCAGTCCTGGCAGTGCGAGATCGAGGTCTACAAGGCCACGTACCACTTTATCTACGCCCAGAAGAACTTCTTCACAGGTCAGCAGCACCGGAGCG